>NC_041385.1:450480934-450549803 GCF_002162155.2 Triticum dicoccoides
GTGCGCGTCCATGAGTGGGTGGCAGGGCGCCGGCGCCGGCGCGCGCGAGGCGTAGGAGGAGGAGAGGAGAGAGTGCGGCGCGAACGCTCGAGTGTGCCGCGCGCTGTAGCGGGCGCCCGAAATACACCGCGCGGGACAATGTTTTCGACCGCGCGCCCAACTCGTTATAGAGCGCGCGCTATTTTTACGCACCCGGGAGCGACCTGCCGCGTTGCGCGCACGTTAAAACAGACTAATTTGCGGCGCGGCGTTAGTTTAGCGCGGCTGTTGGAGATGCTCTAAACCCAACAATCCATCCCGTGCACCTATGTGCACAACAAAATGGAAAACCAAAGCCCCCCTGACAAGTGGGTCTGCGTCTACAGTCTGAGTTTTACTCAATGGCGCGACAATGAAAGCTTTTGGTCTATTTAAGCACCCACTGAGCTTCAGCTCGCCGCCATAGCCAACCAGTTTCAGAGAGCGCAACCTCCTAGCAGACTCCCAGAAGAAATGGGGCTTCATCATGGAGCACCAGTTGCTCTGTCCCTGCTCGTGCTCCTGTGCGTCCATGGAGGCCGAGAAGCGGAGGCGGCGGGCGGCGGGTTCGTGAGGGCGCAGGGCACCCGCTTCGTCATCAACGGCAGCCCCTACTACGCCAACGGATTCAACGCCTACTGGCTCATGACCATGGCCGCCGACCCCGCGCAGAGGGGCAAGGTCACCTCCGCGCTCAGCCAGGCCGCCGCCCGCGGCCTCTCCGTCGCCAGAACCTGGGCCTTCAGCGACGGCGGCAGCAATGCGCTGCAGTACGCCCCCGGCAGCTACAACGAGAACACCTTCAAGGTCCTTACCCACATTTTGCTCAACTTTTCTCTTTGTACAGTTTTTATTTTTTGCGCTAACTTTTCTCTTAGTAGTTTTTTCTGAACATCCGGTTTCTTGGATCATTTGGTTCTTCAGCCACCATATAATTTGACCATGGTTCTGTTTCCCTGAGAGTAATTTTGTTGTGGTTGTTGTTGTTTGTGCGTGCAGGGGTTGGATTTTGTGATGTCTGAGGCTAGGAAGAATGGGATTAAGGTGATACTGAGCCTTGTGAACAACTATGACACTTTTGGAGGGAAGAAGCAGTACGTAGAGTGGGCAAGAGGGCGGGGGCAGGCCATCGGATCTGAAGATGGCTTCTTCACCAACTCCGTCGTCAAGGGCTTCTACAAGAACCATGTCAAGGTATGAATAACAAATCTTGAGTAACTTGCAACGTTTTCTTGCAAGCCTTTACCATCTTTAGTATAGTTATTATAGGACCATTATTTGGTCTGTAATCTCCGCTCCCTTCCTCGTTGAAGCAAAGATGCTTAGTTTTCTTCTTGTTATTACGTGGGAGAAATTATAAGATTTTGTGAAGTCTTATTATTGTTACGTGGGAGAAACTACAAGATTTTGTGGAGTATAGTTGGCAATCCTTGTTCTTGCTTTTGCTTTTGCTTTGTGGTATAGTATTACTTTTTAGAAAACATAACGGTGAAACCCTTCCGGGGATAAATATTCACTAAAGTATAGCAAGGTGGCATGCTCGAGGTCACAATAACGGAACTACAGTACGTAGTAACATTTTTGCTCTGCTTACTTAGTACTATGTCTCCACCGAGGCACCGACAGTGTCTCAGTATTCAGAAGTGGCATTGGAGTGTGCATAAGAAGCACTTTTTTTTGTAATTTTAATTCGTGGGAATACTGTTGGATGGGTGCTTCTGGACACCAGACGACTAGTCAAACATCACTCGGTTGGGTCGTGCTCCTACTGTCACTCACTGCGACATGATGATAGCTCTCTGAATCCCTTTATTGACACTCCCGGCACGCTCGTGACAACTTTGCCTCACTTTGCATCATGGAAGACCGTGCTGACGAGGGTGAACACCGTGACCGGGGTGGCGTACAAGAACGACCCGACGATCCTGGCGTGGGAGCTGATGAACGAGCCCCGGTGCCAGTCCGACCTCTCCGGGCGGACCATCCAGTCGTGGATCACGGAGATGGCGGCGCACGTCAAGTCCATCGACGGCAACCACATGCTGGAGGCCGGCCTGGAGGGCTTCTACGGCCCATCCTCGTCCCGGGCCGCCTCCGTGAACCCGGCCGGCCACCAGGTGGGCACCGACTTCATCGCCAACAACCAGGTCCCCGGCATCGACTTCGCCACCGTGCACTCGTACCCGGACCAGTGGCTGTCCAGCTCCGACGACCAGGCGCAGCGGAGCTTCCTGGGCAGGTGGCTGGACGCGCACATCGCGGACGCGCAGGGGACGCTGCGCAAGCCGCTGCTGATCGCCGAGTTCGGCAAGTCGCAGAGGGACCCCGGGTTCAGCAGCGCCCAGCGGGACGCGCAGTTCGGCATGGTCTACGCCAAGATCTACGACTCGGCGCGGAGGGGCGGCCCCACGGTGGGCGGGCTCTTCTGGCAGCTCATGGCCGGCGGCATGGACTCCTACGGGGACGGCTACCAGGTCATCTTCGCGGAGGCGCCGGCGTCCACCACCGGCGTCATCACGTCCGAGAGCCGCAAGCTCAAGATGCTCGGCAAGGCGTTCGCGCGGGCCGAGCGCGCCAAGCGGGACGGGAGCGGGAAGATCGCCGGTGGCAATTAGAGAAGACCACAGACCACGACAACAACAGATGATCTCTACTTTATATAATGCGTGCTTTCTTTGAGTGTGTGAGTGAGTCAAGTTCTCCTCGAGATGATTCAAGATTATTATTCATCCGGGAGAGAAGGAGTAATATTTGTCATCCTTCTTGCTACCTTCCTTGGGAAGAGGACATGTTTTCTTCAGTGTTCTTGTGGATTACGAGATAGCCAAATGTGGTGGACTGATCATGGTGTAAGGCTGGCAAACAGCCGGTGATTAGAACCTTGGTCATACTGGCTTTTACAGATTTTTTGTCGAAAGAAACCCTCTGTCCACTGGAATTGACAAAAAAGACCCCTTGCGGACGAAATTGACAAAAGAGACCCCCTCACTAGTGGCGGCAGGCGCGGCAAGCGACACGTGTCACCTGCCGCCACGCCGTGAGGCGGCGGGCCCGGCCGCCACAACAGGAGGCGGCAGCCCGGTGTATAACGGTGCGTGCACAGGCCAGCGTGCCGCGACGGAACGGGCCGCGCCAGGCGGGCCCGGCCGCCACCGGGTGAGGCGGCCGCCGTCGCTGCTGTCGCTACTCGGCCGACAAGGCCTGCTCCGCGCGGGCCCAGCGGGTGGGCCACGCCGCCACTAGCTGAGGCGGCACGTCCTGTGCTGCTGCACGCGCGACAGTGCGCAGACGGCGCTGATTTCGAGGCGCGAGCTTGATGGCTGTGACTCCGACGCGTGGGAATATGGTCGCTTTTGGTTCTTTCGCCCGGGAATCCTGCCTTTGCTTCTTTTGCCTCAGCGGATGCGATGGCACTGGGAATCCGAGGCTACGCGAAACTGTTGTGGCGACACTACAGGGATCGTAAATATCCTCGCTTAATTTTCTCGCCATCATTTATCGTCTGAGCTTATAAAAGGAGGCACCGAGGCTCTCGTCCAGCCCTCCTAGAAATCGCCAGTGCGCAAAGTGTGTAACACATTTTTTCAGTCGGTATGAGTTTGCCTTGCTCGGATCAAAGCATTAGGCCGAGGAAAATGAAGAATGCAAGTTTGCCTCCTGGGGTGGCAGTCCTGCGGTGTTGGTGTGGCGATCTTTGCAAGGTGAAGGAGGTGACGGATTTTTCAGATTGGTTGGGCATGAAGTTTTTCACGTGCGCCAATTATGAGGAAGATCCCGCAGTAGCTATTTCAGAGTACGACAAGCCTCCGGTATGCTTTAACCATCACGAATAGATATTGTTGGTATTTTCATTGATTCTTTAGTAACATTCTTGTTTCTTGTTGTAGTCTCCTCCGCCTCTGTGCATGTAGTATCATTGAATTGACACGGAGAAGCCGGCTTGAGCAGTGACTGAGATTCGTGAAAGAAGTCGTCGTGCGTGGAATAGTTTATTTGTGGAAGAGCGACGTGAGAAGGCGGAAGCTGAGGAGAAAGCAGAGCAAGAGAGAGAGAGAGTTAAAAGAATACTATGCGGAGCAACACCGTTTTTTTGAGGAAATGGGAAAGAAAAACAAGGAAGAGGCTCGCCGCATGGAGGAGCAGGAACGACAGCGAAAGGAGGCTCGTGAGGCAGAGAGGCAGAGAAAGAAAGAAAGGGCTCGTCAGGCCAAGGCAGCAGAAAAAGCTGGCGATGGAAAAGGAAAATATCCACGCTGGACTCAGTAGATTCCTGTGGTAGTATTTACAATTCCACAATCATTTGTATCTTTATTTCTGCACTTTAATGTAGCTTTATTTCAGGAGTTAAATGTAGGTATATTCCTACAATGTATCTTATTTTCAATTGTGCCGTGTCGTAATGGAAAAAAAATATAGTTTAAGAATAAAGTAGTGGCATTTTCTTTCCCTCCACTAATATCGAACATCGTGCAACAACTACAAAATAAAATTAAGATAGAACATAATGCCCTACAATAACAGAGTACAAAATTGTTCCTGACTGGTGCATTTTTATTTCAGCAAACATAGATGTTCAAATCGAAAAGTCTGATACACACATATATAGATACAATGGGTCGTGCATGTGCATAGATGAATCACCCTACTTTACGACGACCACCTGACCTTTCCTTACGACCGGAAGGCGACAAGCGATTAGGTGGCCGGGTCACACGAAGACCGCGACCGTACTCCAATTCGGCTTCATGTGTCTGCGAGTCCTGCGTAGGTGGTGGAGTCGCGAATCCTTGTTGCGAACCTGAAGCGTAATTGTAGGCGTATGGTTGTGACTCCGGGGGGATAAAAGATGGGCCAATAACACCCCCTCCGAAGAACTCTGTAACTAATGATGTAACCGTGTCGCCAAGATCATGTGATGCTCCCCGGAGGCCTGTGTTGACGCCATGATCATGTGATGCTCCCCGGAGGCCTGTGTTGACGCCGCGTTGGGTGTTCTCATCGCCCCAATTAACATCAGGTGTGTCCTGCACATAGAAACATTTTAAACAAACTGTTAGAGGATAATATATGATATCATTGTAAATGCATTGAAATGTAAACATGACTATCTGAGCATATCCCTCTCCTATACTGTCTGGCCATTGTACTTGGTGCTGGTTTAAATCTGAAGTTAACATCAGGAGTACAATAATATAAATTACGACGAAGACAAAAATACAAATGCAAATCAAAATTAACTTAAAAAATACAAAGAAATACGATTTACATTAATTATCTGAAGTTAACATCAGGAGTACAATAATACAAAGAGAATCAATTTAAATTCAATATAAGTACACATAACGAGTAAAAATATAAATAGACATGGCGAGTACATATATATCAACATCATGCGTTGTTGTTGGCTCGATAGGGCAGTCTTTGCGTGAATGTCCAGGACACCTGCAAATGCGGCATCGCCTTGGTTCTCCCATCTGGCTATGGTCCATGTCATTGCGATGACGCCTAGACTGACGTCGTCCCTTTGCGGTTCTCATCAAGTCGGTGTTCGGAACCCATTTCGGCCCATCTGGCCATAATATTTTGTAGTCATATCAATGCCCCAAGCCCAGAACTCACCGTTCCAAGTGTTGTACAAATTGTACATGTTGAAGTACGGCGATATGTATGGCTCGACGCTGATTTTTTGAACAGCAGCCGCCCGGAGCACATGACTGCAAGGGTAGCCCTCAAGCTTGGGCTTGTTACAAGTGCACTCACAGGAGGTTGAGCCAAGGGTGACCGCTTGCTTTTTTGATCCTCTGTGGTGACCCTTAACGTACTTGGCTCGCACATTGACCTCCCACTTATTCCTAAGTGCGTCCACTTTCCTGCAGCCATGACTTTGGAACTTCTTTGCTTTCTCGTCCAGATGTCTTTGCATCTTCTCGGACCATGGCTTGTTCAATTCAACTTGTGCTTTGGCGACGGTGACCCTGTCTGCAAAGTATGACAGGGTCCGGTTCCAAGTTTCTTCAATTAGGGCTGTGATAGGCAGTGCTCGCACCCCTTTAAGAACACCATTGTACACCTCTGACATGTTGCTGGTCATTATTCCATACCGAGCCCCGGTGTCGTGAGCCTGCGCCCACTTCTCCAAATGAGGGCAATTCTTGGTGATCCACTGGCTCAAATTTATGGCCGTCCTACGACCCCTCCGGTCTTCTCTCTGCGGCAAGGCCGCGCGGTCGATCTTACCATTGATACCTGCCCATATCGCATTCATTTTGGCTTCAGTTTTTTGCATGCACATCCTCTTGAATAACTTGAACCAATCCTTGTTTTTGAATTTGGAGTAAAAGTTTGCTGCCAAATGCCTCATGCACCACCTTCCCTCTAGATCGGGCCAGCCCCACTCTTCTTCCGACGCCTTAATTATTTCAAGAGCGCTTAATAATCCAGTGTTGCGATCAGAAATGATGCAAACACCTTTACGCTCTTTCACGACACCAATCTTCACGCAGCTCAGGAACCACAACCAGCTATCTTTGTTCTCGCTCTCGACCAATGCATATGCAATAGGAAGAAGCTGATTATTTGCATCCGCTGCAATCGCCACCAATAGTGTGCCCTTGTACTTTCCAGTGAGAAAGGTACCATCAACAGATAATACCGGACGACAGTGCCTGAAGGCTTGTATAGTCTGGGCGAATGCCCAGAATAAGCGGTCCAGGATTAGCTCACCCGGGTTCATTGGGTTTGGACGTTCTCTCCGCCAAACTTGAGCCCCCCTATTAGCACTTGCTATTTGATGAAGCATTCTAGGGGCATAAGAATATGCCTCCTCATAGGTACCATACAAGTTCTTGAATATATTTTCCTTCGCACGCCTAGCCTTGCTGTAGCTAACAGGGAATCCAATTAGATCCTCTGCATCTTTTTGCAGAGCCCTAACACTAATGTTGAGACTTCCCTGCACAATTGTTTCCATCGTCTGTGCCACAAATTTTGCTGTCACATTGCAGTGATCTGAAAGAGTCCCAGTTTGCTCATAGGTATGCTCCACTATTTTTGTGATATGCCATGACTGACATACCCCAGGCTTCAGTCTAGCGAGAACTCTTCCGCGGCAACCTTTCGCGGTGTGGATGCATATGACCTTCAACTCTTTTTATCAGACTGCTTCACTCTATGCTGGCGGTGGATGCCGATTGCATAGCTACCCATTGCCTGGTAAGCAGACTTCTTATCTGGGAAAACTTGCCCAACCTCCAGGCTTCCCGCTCCTAGGCCAGAAGCAGAGTGAAATTCGTTGGTGATGCTCATATCCTGTAAAAACCGAGGTTGCAGTGCCGCCGCGACCGCCCTCTGAGGAGGAACATCTTCTTCTCCGCTTGACTCCGAAGACGCAGAAGAATGATCATCATCATCTAGCGCCTCCGGCAATCCCTCCAAGTGTTCACTCATGTCAACGGCCGCCGACCAATATCCTGTGTCATACACAGGCTGGCCGCCCAACGGGCAACTGTCCCATCATTTCCTCCGTCAACGACGAAGGCCTCCATTGTCATTTTTTTCCTGCATCACTGGGCCAAACACCGCTCGGATGCACCTTCTAACAGCTGCGTAACCCACGTTGACCATGTCTCTCACCACTACTGTAGTCGACTCGCAGAAGGACACATCCACCCCGCATGGACCATCGCGTAAGACGTTCCCATAGTACACTACTAAATTTTTCATAATACCTAACCAACATACATGTTTACATTTCAAATAATTAGTAACTGAACATTTAGTAACGATGACAACATTTACATATCTTACGACTAAAATAATAACCGTATTTTCGTTATAAATATTCAGTTTGTTTTTAGAATCATTTGCTTAGACTTTAAGGGGTTGTTTGGTTAACGGGTATTTAAAGATCTATTTTTCTCAAACTTGTCTACGAGCGTAACAAACTAAAACTCTGTTTGCTTTTCTCTAACTACCCCAAAAATATCCTAAAATAGTTCTCGTAACATGCAAAAACTTAGCTTCTGGAAAAACGACTATTAGTAAAATATGGTTTTCTACATAATTTCCTTACAATAGGTTATGACAAAACTGAGGGTAAGTACTCGCTATCCAAACAACCACTAAACATAATATTACGATAATAACATTTAAATATCATATGAGTAAAATATCTAATTTCTTCCGGCATGATATAATGTTTTTCGTATCATACGATAAAATTCATTTATTTACAAATAATAATATTTGCAACGGCATGACAGTACATCAATATAAAAAATATTAACAAAATTACGGCGTCATTTTATACCCATGTTATGACAAAACCCATGGTAATTACTCGCTATCCAAACAACCAGTAAACATAATAGTACGATAATAACATTTTAATATCATATGAGTAAAACATTTAATTTCTTCCAGCTTTATATAATTTTTTTCACATCATACGATAACAATCATTTATCTACAAATAATAATATTTGCAGCAGCATGCACATTATTCACAATAGTACATCAATACAAAAAATATTAACAAAATTACAGTGTCATTTTTCACCTTAGCTCCAATATGGATGTGCTTGCGAATGCAATTAAGCGTCAAAATAGTTCCAATAAATATCCGCCGCCAGTACTATATGAACCTCGTCAACCTATTATCACATTAACAACAATATTACACACGGATTTTTCTTCCTGCTAACAAAAGTATGAAAATAGCACTTCCATGTATGTGTTCATCACCTCAAAATGGGACAAAGAAAATGGAAACACAATTTCTTCAATCACGTCTTCTCCTCCTTGTTTGCTACTAAGATGAATTATTTTACCTAATTACATACATCATTAAGTACATTAGCACCTAATCTTAACATATAAAATTTAGATTATTGCGACATAACAAAGTAGACCTACGGTTTCCTAACTATAGACTTATTAATAAACATACCACATAAAATAACATACCACATGAAATAACATACCGCATGCAATAAACAATTACAGTACAATTTTTTCTTAATTACCGTATTAAGATTTCCCGCATGTCAATACTAATGGACACACCTAACATTGATGCAACATCTTCAACCTACTATTTCAAAAAATAGTTTAAATGCTACATCTCTCGTCTGAAATTATTTCTAACCTCTAAGCACTACCATCACATAGCTAATAACGAGCTAAAGGACGAACTAATTACCACCCTGCATGCATAAATAAATAAATGTATTGCAAAGCTCATACCTTGATCTTCAACTTCGTAGTTCACTTTGCACGGCTATTCCTACTACAGAAACTCCAAATGACTCCTCCAAGTGCTGAAATAATGCCTAAAGCTACATAGAATACACACTTAGGAACTAATCAAATAGAATAAAAACATCGTGCATGCGAATGAAACCAACAAAAATGGATAGATCTTACCTTAATCTATCTTTTCTTCAACTTCATCATTCTCAAAATCCAACTCTAAATCGCCCTAAATCACGAGTGAAAGTGCTTACTTAGAGATTTAGAGAGCAAAGGAGAGGAACAAGGTTACAGAGTGCTTGCGCACGGAGCTGAAGCATGGCATATAAAAGGGAGAGAATCCCTGTAGTGTCGGCAGCCTCGGATTCCCGCGCGTGAAAATCAACATCATCAGCAACAGCATGCAAGGAGCAAAAGCAAAGCAACAAGCCAGAGTGATTTCCGCCCGTGAAATTCGTCGTTTGCCGCGCGTTGGAATCAGCAAAAGCCACAACAATCAACGAGCCAGAGTGATTCCCGCCCCGCCAGTTTTCGCGCGTGGGAATCAGTGCCAGGACCTCGCCTTCCGTGCACAGTCAGCGTGCACCAGCTGTTGTCGGCAGGGGTGGCCGCCTCAGCCAGTGGCGGCGAGGCCTACCGGCAGGGCCCGCTCGCATCAGGGCCTGTCGCCCAGGCAGCGACCGCGCCAGGGCTGGCCGCCTCGCCCGGTGGCGGCCGGGCCCACCTGGCCCTCCCCGTTCCGTCGCGGCGCGACGCACAGTGGAGATTCCGTTCGGCTGGCGTGGCCGCCTCCTGCGGTGGCGGCGGGGCCCGCCGCCTCCTGGCGTGGCGGCAGGTGCCACGTGTCGCCTGCCGCGCCTGCCGCCACCGCTGAGGGGGTCCTTTTTGTCAAAATGATCCAGAGGTAGTGTTTTTTGTCAATTCATCTCGGCAGGGGGTCCTTTTGGACAAAAAATCGCTTTTACAGTAGTTTTTATCTATGGTGGGGTGCTTAATTGACTGGCCTTGATTTGTTTTCGTCCATCTTCATCTTAGTGAAAATCGCTTGTGAAATACTGGAAGCCGGCACAACCTTACCATGGCAACTAATGAGTATGAAAGCCTGCCTTGCATTGCCTCGTTATATTATTGGACAAACCATAACAGACAGGGTTATTAGTATCTCGGATCACACGAGCATTATTTATTAAGCATGTAACATATGCACATACATACTTCGCCCAAGACCAAACCAACCTGAAGATTCCGTCCCCCCACTATGGGGGAAGGGAACCCTATGCCGCCTTGGCGAACCCAACCTTCATGTTGCCATAGTCGAAGACGGTATGGTAGGCTCCCATGAATATATCGCCCAGGATCCTATAACAGCAAATTCTCATTGTCAGAGTTGTGGACAGCAGTTTCGCGGAGCATTTGCTTTCAGTATTTCAGGGGTGTTTAGCACGCCAACGACTGCTGCAGATAAATCTCACAGATGAAGAAACCTTAATTGTAACCCGTATGATCACCAGTTCAATATTAGTACTAATCCATAAAAAGGGGTCAACGTCAATAAGAGGGAAAAGCTCTCACAACATAAGGCGTGCATAATTTTACCAGAGAGGGCCACGGGGAGGAGGAATGTCCATGGCTGTAAATCCACTGATGCACTGGGTAGCATCTCCCTCACCCATCCTCAGGATGTACTAACAACGGATATCAAAAGTGAAACAAAGTCAGTCTACTGCGAATAAAACGGGAGCAACAGAATATACAAATCTGAACGTATGCGTGAAGCACTCAGAATTTTGCCTAAAAAGGTAATAGCAGTTGCCTATATGTAACCATCGTCACCATTTTGTGCACTATGATCTCCGCAGGTTGTTGTTTTCTTTCCAGACGTACTAATTTAGTTGCAGTTACCAAATATCAACTGAATGACCATAGTCTTAACTATGAGTATAGTAAACCTTTTGTGTGTCTCTTCAACTTTTATGTGCAAGCAAGAAATGTCAAGATCATGCTTACATTCATAAGTACATCAGTATTAGTATGCCTGTGTGAAACAACTTAAGAGAACTCATCTACATTTTCTTTTGTCGAAAAGGAGGAAAAAGCCCCTCGGCAAGAGAAGTGATCCACTGAAACTTCCATGCCTGAGTGTCTACTATGATCTCCCCAAGAGTACTAATTTCGAAAAGTATAGGAACAAGTCGACAACATGGATGAAAGAACTGGATAATCTTAATCTGGAATGTTCTTAAAAAATTATAGTGCACAAAAATTCTAAACATGATAGCTAATGTGGATGCAGTTTTACACAAAAAATGCGCAAGTTAATAACCATAGAGAAGCAGTACTTGCTCCGCTGTCAGCACAAACTGTTTGCCCCCGATGGAGAAGGCGACGTCAGGCATGGATGCAAGTCTGCTGCAGTCCACAGATGATTCTCCCATAGGGCTAGGAATACGGTCACATAGCTGCAAAGTTGAATCAGTTTACCAAACTTTGTAAAACTGTGTTATGATGTGATTCTCTCACTGGTGTTACAAGATACTAGGAAACATGCCTGATTAATGTACTTAAAATAAGATCTTGAGTTTGATTCTTTGCAAGTTGGTTCGTCATCCATACAACAGCCATCTCACAAGCATGACACATGACATCATTTGATCTCCCAACTTCATGATCTAGCACACTCCGAATACCAGCCCTGCCATTACATTACATACGAAGACAATGTATATAATGTGAAAGGTACATAAGTACAACAATGTGATAGGTAAAAAGGACGTGAAACCAACTTCATGCACTTAAGCTATGTTTCTTCTGTGCCAGTTAGGGCACAAATTGGTAAAACTTGGTAATGACAATTGCAGCAAAAGAATTGGGTCCAATTTGAGAACCCACGGTAAAAATAATTTTCTAACACAAAAGGGTCATGGAGGCATAAACTCGACTCTGCATTATTGGTTCTAATCCTGGCGCCGAATCTCATATCCCCAATGGAGACTTTTTTTGAAGTGCTAGATTTTGAATTTGGCCAAAAAATCATAAATTTAATACTCTGGTACTTGCATTGGCATCATCCATAATCAAGTTGTTAGAACAGGGTTGTGCTGTGTGTGTAGTTATCATATTGTATAGGGGCTTCTTTGCTTATTTCCCTTCATGTATATATGCTGGCCTGTTGGCTCGATGGAATATAGGCTCACTTCATAACATGGTATCAGAGCGAGAAGGGTGTTGAGCACGTCGGGAGTAGGTAAAAGGAAAAGGAGAGAGAGTGGATGGCTCAACCCGAGTAGGAGAGTCGGGAATAGAAACCTCATCCTGTGTAAGCTGAAGCTCATGAGCAGACACAGGTGAAAGGCTAGGAGTGGACCTACCAGGTGACGATAAAGGTGAAGAATCAGGTAGAGTCAAAAAGAGAGAGGCTCGACTAACGACTCGGTTGTGGCAGTAGAAGAATGACGAGGGTAGAAGGAGCGAGACTCATCAAAAGTGACACCTTTGGAGATTCTCAGTCTTCGAGCAATAGGGTCCCAGCAACAGTAACCTTTGTGCTCCAAACTGTAGCCAAGGAAAACACATTCAACCGATTGAGCAATCAATTTGGTGCGTTCATGAGGGTGGAGAAGAACAAAACAGGCACAACCAAACAGACATAGACCACTATAATCAGCTGGACCATCACCTAGATGATCAACTGGTATCCCTCCTTGAAGAGCAACAGAAGGTTGAATATTAATGAGATAAACAACGGTAGAGACAGCCTCAGCCCAAAAGTGCATGGGAACAACAGAAGATAAAAGAAGAGCCCGAGCAGTCTCAAGGACGTGATGATGTTTGCGTTCAGCCACCCCATTTTGAGCATGTGCACCAGGACAGGAATACTGAGGAAGGGTACCCTGTTCAGCAAGGAAACCACGAAGCGCACGAGATAGGTACTCGCCAGCCGAATCAGCACGAAAAACTCGAATAGAGGAATCATACTGAGTGCGAACCATGGTAGCAAACGACTTGTAAATTTGAAGCACTTGACTACGAGATGACATAAAGTAGATCCAAGTGTGGCGAGAAAAATCATCAATGAAAATTATATAATATTTGTGACCCCCTTTCGAAACAAAGGGTGCAGGACCCCATGCATCAGAGTGAACAAGTTCGAAAGGTCGTTGAGAAACAGAATTACTAGAGGGATATGGAAGTTGTATCTGATTGCCAAGCTTACAACCCATACAAGTTAGTGAACTATCACCAGATACAGACCCTAGAATACCACTCCTAACCAAAGAAGACAAGCGGGAGCCATAAATGTGACCCAATCGATGATGCTACTGAGCGAAGGATGTGGTGGAGGTGGCAGCTGAAGCAAAAGGGGTGGTGATGTCCGACTGGCTAGAGGACTCAGCGAAAGGAAGGCGCAGCCAATCGAGCTCCCAAAGGCGCTGAGAGTCATGGCGCCGAGGACCGATCCCAACCAGAGTTCCCGTACGAAAATCCTGAACGCAACAAGAGTCAGAATCCAGAATAACACGACAACCCAAGTCAGTAAGTTGACCAGCAGATAGAAGTTGCATAGTCAGTTTAGGAACATGAGAAACGGCAGGGACATGAAAAGAAGACGTGGAAAGAGTCCCTCTTGCGGCAACAGAAAGAGAAGTGCCATCTGTAGTCTGAACTGTAAGAGGAGAAGGCACGGAATTGACAGCACAAAGATGATCTCTGTGTGGTGTCATGTGGAAGGAGGCCCCAGAATCAAGAATCCAGGGCAAAGATGTACCTGACGAAGAGTGCGGTGGTGGACCAAACCTCTAACCAGCAGAACCAGCAGAACCTAAGGATGGTGCAGAAGCAGTAAGGCGGCGCAGCAAGGTGAGCATCTCCTGGTGAACCTTCTCAAGGGAGCCCTCACGAGAATTAGAGGAGCCTCCCGAGTCCTTTTGAGGACGGCCACCACGGCGACCCTGTTTCCTCCTCTTGATGCACTCCATGATCATGTGACCATCCTGCTTGCAGTAGTTGCAGAAAGCACTAGTGGAGGTTGCTGCCACCTGTGTGGAAGAGGGCACACCAGGCAGCGGTGGTGGAACGCGGGCAGCCAGGACTGCTGAAGAGGATGGCAATAAGCCCGTCTCCGTAGGCGCACCTCCTCAGATCGCACCTCAGCAAGGGCCTCCAGAGTAGAGAGCCGAGGATGACGTGCCAATAGCTGAGCACGACTCTGCTCGAACTCCGGCCGGAGGCGAGTGAGGAAGTCATAGAGGCGACGAACCTCCAGCTTAGCTTGTTGCCGCACACAACACCTACATCTGCGACAAACATCAGCTCCCAGAGAGTCCAATTGGCGCCCTCCGGTCCATACTCCTTCTCTGTTTATTCACACTTCTCCTCGTGGTCGCACCCTTTTACTACTCTATGTTGATGACATGATTATCACAGGGGCTGACCACCAATTCATTGATTTTGTGAAGAAACGTCTACATGAGCAATTCTTGATGACTGATTTGGGTTCTCTTCGCTACTTTCTTGGACTTGAGATCATTTCTTCCCCTGAGGGTATTTATCTCTCTCAAGAGAAGTACATCCAAGATCTTCTCACTCGTGCCCGCCTCACTGATCAGCGCACGGTTGACACTCCTATGGAGTTTGGTCTCCATCTTCGTCCTGGTGAGGGTGAACCCCTTGCAGATCCCACACACTACCGCCATCTTGTTGGGAGCCTTGTCTATCTAGGCATCACTCGTCCTGACATTTCTTATGTTGTGCACATTCTAAGTCAGTTTGTCTCTGCTCCCACTCAACTTCACTACAGTCACCTTCTTCATGTTCTTCGTTACCTTCGTGGTACCGTGACTCGTCGCTTATTCTTCCCTCGCTCCAGCTCTCTTCAGCTTCAAGCCTACTATGATGCTACCTGGCCCAGCGATCCCACTGATCGCCGCTCTCTCTCTGCCTATTGTGTTTTTCTTGGCTCCTCCCTGATTGCCTGGAAGACCAAGAAGCAGACTGCTGTATCTCGCTCCAGTGCTGAGGCTGAGCTGCGAGCTATGGCCCCCGTGACTGCAGAAGTTACTTGGCTACGATGGCTTCTTCAAGATTTTGGTGTTTCCACTGCTACACCGACCCCTCTGCTCTTCGACAGCACTGGGGCACTCAGCATTGCCCGTGATCCTGTTAAGCATGAGCTCACCAAGCACATCGGTGTTGATGCCTCCTACACGCGTTCTCAGGTGCAAGATAGAATTGTGGCCCCTCAGTATGTGCCCTCGGAGCTTCAGCTTGCTCATTTTCTGACGAAAGCTCAGACACGGTCCCAACACAGCTTTTTCCTGTCCAAACTCAGTGTCCAAGATCCCCCTTGAGTTTGAGGGGGGGGGGGGTTATAACAGGGTTGTGCTGTGTGTGTAGTTATCATATTGTATAGGGGCTTCTTTGCTTATTTCCCTTCATGTATATGTTGGCCTGTTGGCCCGATAGAATATAGGCTCACTTCATAACGTGACCACTAATTTGCAGCTAATTGCAAGTGTAAATACTAAATCTATATGCCGACATGAAAGGTGCAACATTTTTTGATCGAATCAGTCCAAACCATCTAGAAAATTGATCAAATGGGATGAGAAAATAAGTGGGAACCTTGTACTTTGTAATTACTCACACACTAATTACTCTCTTATTTGCACAAGTATTCTTTTACTTTTATCAAATAATTTTCCTTTACTACTCAATGTCTCAATCCCATCTTTTTCTGGTTCAGTTAACAACTTGTGTTATTGTGCACGGTGCTCTCTAGATCCCTTCTCTCGGCTATGTATGACAATATATATAATTCATGTGATATACACACCTCCTCTCAGTTACACATGTCAGTATATATTTAGCTGCATATATATTGTGTAAGGTGTGCATGAGTGTGAAAAGTACAGGAGTTCCCAACTCTTACCTTACACCTTGTGTTCCATCAGGAGTACATAAACCGACTAAAGAGCATATTTTTGATGGATCGATCTGCATCATAGACCCGAAAAGAATATATTTATAATCCTAACATAGGACTTATCAAACAAAAACGTTACCTCTGAAAATGTTCGAACCTCCTTTAACAACAGATCTAGGATCCTCTGCCCATACTGAGAAACAACGGCCTTGCACTCTTGGCTGACTACCCCAGGTGCACCGATCTTTTCATTTATTTGAGTAATTATGGCCTGCATATTTCAATGTTGAATCACTAGGTCTAAGACACACAATGATTAATCTAAAAATGGAATATGCCCCCATCAGAGTAGAAACTATAAAGCATAGATAAGGATATTGCACATATTATGCTTTAAATGGTCTACCGAGTTCTATTTCACTGATCTTCACATTCTGTAATGTACCTATTGATCCAGACATGCTTTTAGAAGTTTTTAGTTACTAAATTTATTTGTAATAGTTCAAGAGCATCATGCAATTTGTTATATGTCGTAGTGCTTGCCCTTCAGGTGTAACTACCATAATTTAATCAAAATAAAGTCTATAAATATAATTTATCAAAGCATACACCTTGTTACAATGCATATTTCCTCTGCTAAAAGGTAAAACTCGAACCGAAAGCTTATGTTAAGGAATGACTCCTTTAGGTTGCTACAAATGTTTATTGTGCTGACTTGATATTGTAAAGCCATTTTCCTTGTTTATGGAGATTAAGATAAACAGAGGTCACAGCCATACTGTGGGACCAGAAAGCAATGAAGTTCCAGAATCTGCTATAGCTGCACAGCGAGACGCACATAATCCTAGTACATAGAGAGCATAAAAAAATATTATAAGCACTTTGTTATATACATGTACATTGGCCATGGGTACTTTTTTGATAGGTCAGAGGTTACTACCCATGTAATTTCCTCCAATCAAGACATCACCCATATCAAACTGCAAAAAGCAAGTCAAAATTTATCAGCTCAAATCAGTTACCACCTTTTGAATTTTAAAATTACTCAACTAAGTGAAAGAGATCCACCTGCCAGTATCCCTTCCTAGTAATAGGGACGTATGTATGATCTCCGTTATGATGATTAGGATCAATTCCTCCAAACACAATTTCTCCCCCTGCCCTTTACCGGCATGTCTGTTCAACCACAATGAGAAAATAGGGCTACTAACTAGGCCTTGGCTAACCATGTTATACCTACAGGTTTTGTTGTGATGTTAGGGATAACGAATATGGTCTACATTTTAAGTAAGATATGCCAATAAATCAGAATAACCCTGAGTGCGGTATGTGGATCTTAATAATACACCATAAATTTTGCATCAAGTAAAATATTCACATCTATTGTTGACATCACCACCAAATATGCACAAGATATTTAGATGGAGAGACATGCTCACCAGACAGGTACAACATCACCTTTCGAGATTTCTTTAAACCCAAGACCAAAAATGCCATCAAATTTTGCAACCATAAAAGTAATACTTGGTTCCCTCGTAGCTTCAATAAAATCCTAACATGGTACCATAATGAAATTAGTATACTCTAAAATGGGATGCGCATGATCAGATAGCATAAAATAAGTGTGCAATTCGGATGCAGGCATAAACCTGATTTTTCACAACTACACCACCAACTTGCACATTGTCCTGGCTAACATAGCCAGAAATTGCACCAGTTCCATACTGAATTACAACCATTTTTCCTGCCAAGAGGGGAAATAGAAATTACATTCTCGAATCAAACATAATTTGCCTGCTTGCTACAAGTTAATGTAAAAAAGGCCCAATACCCAATTGGCTAAAAAGATCCTAATATAAGAAACATGCACGGAAAGTGTGTTAGAGCATCTCCAAAGGATTACAAAAAACTCTCCCAATAAATGGATATTGGGCTCTCCCAATAAATTTCCGGAGGGTTTCCAGGTGGAGTATTTTCTTCAGAGCCCCAATAAAAGTTTTATGCCTAACTGTGACCATTAATTCTATATGCCTAAGTTTGACCATTAATTTTATCAATAAAAAGTAAGTTATATGCCACAAAAATGATGTCATTGGATGCACATTTGAAAGAACTTTCCGATGATATACTTTTGATAACATATAATCCATATTTTGTTGACCATAATTATAAGTCAAAGTTTGACACGAAAGTGGCCTTGTATGCAGAAATGGAGGGGGTATTATTATCTTATTATTAATATTGTTGTTGTTGCTGCTATGATGGTAGTTGGTAGTACTTATTTATTTCTCTATTAGTAGACTGTACAAAAGAGGAAAGCTATAAGTTTTGATGCAAAAGTAGCTAAATCTATGGCTACCACAAAACTCTTCCATGTTATTAGTTTTTAATTTCTCAATTCTATCACATGTGTGAATAATGAATAATGTATTGACTAAGCTGGCTAAACGTTGAAAGAGTACAATATAAAGCAGTCTCAATATCACCCTAGCAATGAAACCCAGCCAAACAAGAAATATGTACCAGTGATAATTATTTTGACTCAACACCCTATCAATACTTGAATACATAATTTGTATTTTTGACTAGCTTGTGCAAAAATGATGGCCTCTAAAAACATAAAGATTGATAAGAACTTGAAAGTAAATTTGTTCTCATGTTTTGAAAAAAAGAAGAAAATTTGGTCTCGCTGATGTGTAGCTAAAATTCGAATAACTTAGAATAAAAAATACAGATATTAGACAAAGTTTTATTTTATTTCAAAAATTAAGACTATATTCACTCCGAGCCTCTTCTTCCCGGTGTACATCCCATATTCCCTTTAAAGCCAGCTTCAAAATTTTCAACAAAGTAGCTACTAATGGGCTCACCACGGTTGCTAACCATGTCGTCCGGCCATCTCAAACGAATTTCATGCAAGGTAGAAATATACTCGATGGAATTATAATCCTACATGAAACCATTCACGAGATGCACCGAAAAAACATTAGTTGAGTAGTTTTCAAGATTGACTTCAGAAAGGCCTATGACTAGGTTAATTAATCATTCCTTCAACATGCCCTAATAATGAAAGGACTCTTCGATAATTGGCGTCAGTGGATCCAAAATTTTGTTACTGGAGGCAGTGTGGCTGTCAAAGTCAATAATGACATAGGTCATTACTTTCAGACGAAAAGACTACAACAGGGTGATTCTATGTCTCCAATTTTGTTTAACATCGTTGCTGATATGTTGGCTATTCTTATTGATTGCGTCAAGCAGGATGGTTAAACTGCAGGTTTAGTGCCACACCTTGTGGATGGTGGTCTCTCTATTTTATAATATGTCGATGATACAATTCCTTTTATGGTACATGACCTGGCTAAGGCTCGAAATCTGAAACTATTGCTTTTAGCATTTGAGCAAATGTTGGCCTTAAAATTAACTTCCATAGAAATGAATTATTTTACTTTGGAGAAGCCGGCGAGTATGATGACATGTTTAGTTGTGTGCAAGGTCAATTTCTGATTAAACATTTGGGAATACAGATTCATTATCGATGTCTCACTAATGCAGAGTGGAAACATGTAGAGAAGCGCTTAGAGAAATGGTGGAGAGGTTAGAAACACAAGTTGCTCTTTGTTGAAGGACAAGTGGTCTTGATCAACTCTATCATCATAAATATGGTTCCCTATATGCTTTTTTTTCCAACTCCCAAAATGATCTTGTTGATTATTTCAAATCCAGATTCTTTTGGCAAGGCACCGTGAAAAGAAAAGGTACAAACATGCCAAATAAAAGTGTGGTTTATAGACCGAAAGACCAAGGTGGACTTGACATTCATTCCCTACGGGTCAAGAATGATGACTTACTAAGTAAATGGTTGTTCAAACTACTTATTGAGGATGAAGTTTGACAACCCTGCTATGCAGTAAGTATGTAGGAAAAAATGACGTGTCCCGGGCCTATTGGAAACCTGGTGACTCACACTTTTGGGTTGGTTTAATGACGACGAAGAAACATATTTTTTGCTTTGGATTCTTCGTAATAAAAGACGAGCCAGAGATTCGTTTCTGCGAGGACAACTAGTTAAGCAATGCCAGCCTCCGTGATAAATATCCATCTTTGTACCACATTGTGCGTGATAAGAATGATACTCTTGCGCATGTGCTCAATTCATTTCCGCTGAATATTTCTTTCAGGCAGGATTTGATTAGCCCCCTGTCTTATGTCATAGCAAAATATGTTAGGAATCGATTAACCTAACACAAGGATGTGACATTTTTCATTGGAACCTCACTACATCTGTGCCCTTCATAGTCAACTCTATGCACTACGTGCTCACGCATTCAGAGGTCCCAGTGGATAATAACAAGAAAATTTGGATGTCAAAGATTCCACTAAAAGTTAAATCTGTATGTGGTATCTTTGGAGTGAAGCTGTGCTAACTAAAGACAATCTCGCTTGACGCAACTGGCAAGAAAGCAAGAAATGTAACTTTTGCACTCACAACAAGACAATCAGACACCACTTTTTCCAATGCAAGTTTGTCCGTTCTACATGGCCAGTCATCCAAATAGTGTCCAATTTGGATCCGCCTATAAGTGTTGTCAATATTTTCATCATTGGTTGGACGAAATTTCAAATAGATTCAGAACCCTAATAAGAGTGTGAGAATATGCCTTATTATGGGCACTTTGGCTATATAGAAATGATTTAATTTTCGTAGGCAACAACACATGTCCTTTGCGGATTATTTTCTATTTTACACACTCGCTTCATACGTGGTCTACGCTACATTGGACGGAGCACCAACCGTTGTTCAAGGCGGTGTATGCGGTTGGAACGGGTGGCCAAGGAGGTATTTACCCAACATGAGTGGTAGCATAATCTCCAAATTGGTCCACCACCTCCTTCAACATAGGCATAGTATCCGTTCTATATGACTATACTACCGACCAGTGGCGGAGCTTGCACAAAATGGTTGGGCGGGCCAGGCTGTTAAGATTGCTACTAGTTGGTATTTTGTGATCCATGGACTGGCTATAATAAGAGGACAAGCTCCAGAGCTGGGTGGGCCATGACCCATTTGGCCTTGCCTAAGCTCCGCGAGTGCTGCTGATATGTCGCATTTTTATCTTTTTCTGTCAGTTTGTTAGTGTTTGCATCTTATTTATGCGGAGATGAAGTGTTGTTCATCATGTTTTGTATCCGCTTGATACTACATTTTGGGTTAACAAAAATGCTCTTTATCGAAAAATCAACAGAAACAAAATACTGTGGAGCTTGAGAAGAGATTACGATAGGAAGGGCCGAGGCACAAACCATTCTTCTTGTACGTGCTCGACCGCTTGGCCTTGTAGCTCGCGTGGAAGTAGCATGCAATCTGCAGCATAAATTACAAAACGCGCACTCCAGATTAGTTAGTATGATAAACCAAACCGTGCAGAACCCTGAATCACGGCAGCCAACACGGGCGGGGCGCACCGAGAGGAAGCACTTGGAGGAGGGCACCCAGAGGTTGGAGCTGCCTGTGTCGAAGATGACGGTGAAGTTCTGCGGCGGCGTTCCGATACCGATCTCGCCGTGGTACTGAGCGTTGTGGTAGTTCTTCAGTGCCACGACGTGGCCCTTTGCCTCGGCGTCGCCGACGAGGGCGAGGAGTAGCTGGGCGTCGTCAACCGGACGCTTCTTGAGCGCGACGCGGACAAGGCCCTCCGCGGGCGTGGCGAGGAGGGCATGGAGGAGGAGCACGCTGGAGAGGAGGAGCAGGAGGTGGAGCGCGAGGCGGGGGGTTCCCATGGTTGCGCCGCGAGCTGCAAATTACAGAGAGAGAATACCGATGAAGTGAGACCGGGAAAGGAGCAGACCACTCCGAACACGCGAAGAAGGGATCGCCCGGGGGTCAATTTATGAACTTGATCGGTGTGGCTACATGATCACCAGCACCGTTGGATCCTCCAGTGACGTCTCATTAGCCGTTGGATTCCGACAGGGTGATCACATCCCTGTGGCTTTGGGGTACCGGAATAGTATGTCGCAAATTCTGCGTGATCGATTGAAAAAGTTTTTTTTTGAGAACATCGATTGAAAAAGTTAATCCAGGAAGATACTGGACCACGGTTGTGTTCACGCAACAAAAAGATTTTGCAGTTTATACCATTCCCAAAAAACAAAAGTTTGCTTGTGCGTGCAGTGTTACTGGTGTCCGCCGCACAATCTCACAAAGCACGAGCAGAAACTCTCATGTCATGGTTGCAAAAGCAGAAAGGTCCAACAACAAAAAATGTCCCTCTTGATGACATTCATCGGATTCTTGCGGATTCCCCCGCCACACCACGTCCAGATGGACATCGGAGAAATGATTCAATTCTTCTTTTGAGATCAGACAAGTGTGTACTTCACTTGATCATGCTTTCGCTTGTGATCACCCTTTTCCACGTCGATCTGAGTTGGGGATGACATAACCGTGTGAGCTCACCAATTTCGTGTTGCTGCATGCATACTTTGAGGATGCATACAAAACTACGTTTTGCTAATAGTTTGTCGAAAGCACTAAACACTCCATTGACCGTGTTTTGATGCAAAATCTGACAGCAGGGGCCGTTGTCAGTGCTGACGTGGCAAAGAAATATCACACTGTTTGACTGGAGGAGACTGACGTTAAGCATCATAGTCAACCCCTCCTCTTCCTCCGATCTACACCGGCCAGGGCTGGTCCCCTCTCCCTCGGATTGCTGCTCCGGCGGCAGGATGGAGGGGGACCCCGTTCCTCCGCTCTGTAGTTAGGGTTTGATTTTGTAGGTCGTAGTGCGCTGTTGGGGTGGTGGGAGCGGCGCCCAGACGAATAAGTTTGCCTCAGCTCCACTCCTACATCGGCGGTGTCCTTCATGGTGGCGTCTCGTAGTCGATGTCATCGTGTGTTTGCCGATCCTTCAGATCGGCAGCGTTAGTGTCCATGGATGTGTCAGCGAGGCGGCGGCGATGACCCCTTTAGGTGTGTCTCTCCTTCTGCTATGTCCCTGTTGTTGCGCATTTTCTCCGTTGTCACGGTGGAGCAGGGAGGTTTTGTCGTCCAGGAGTACGTCCAGACGGTTGTCTACGCAAGTGATAGCTGGAAGAAGGTGCATCATGTGGTGGGCTGGTGGTTGGAGGCCGACGGTTCTGGTTTCCTTCTCCGACGCCGTAGTCGTGTAGGGGTCACTACTAGGGAAAGCCCTAGCAGTAGCGCTGATTTTGTGCTCACTAGTAGCGCGGGGAGGCGCGCTACTAATAAGACGCTACAGCTATTGCTTAGCAGTAACGCGTGCCCGCACGCGCTACTGCTAGGACAAATAGCTACAGCGTTTGTTCACTCCCACGCTACTGCTAATGTAACTGGTGGCAGCGTGTTTTCTCTCCATCGCTACTAGTATTCTTTTTTCATTTTTTTATTTTAATGTATTTATGCGCCATCGTACAAATATTGGTACAATACCAGTTATGAGGTTTACATCATTATGTCCATAACAATGTGTCAAATGAAGGTGTATTAGGTTCAAGTGGAGGCAATATGTGGTGCATGTCAAAAGTATACTACTAAACCAAACTTGATCTAGTTTGGACTAGTAGTACTTTCGATGTGCACCACATATTGCCTCCACTTGAATATAATCCGCCAACACAAGCTATTTAATCATCATCATAGTCATAACATCAACAGTAGTTATTTAATCATCATAGTCATAGTGTAGCACATCATCATCTTCAAACTCATTCTAGCTAGCTACTCACCACCAACACTAACTGCGGTAGCTATCTAATCACCAGCAACACTAGCTAATAAAAATCATCAGTCATTGTCACCAACACTAGCTAATCACTCCCGCTGCTCTCTCTCAGGTAAAATAACATAAAACATGTGTAGCACTCGTTCTTCATCAAGTTGGAGCATACAGATGAACCTGTCTCCTAATTGTGGGCTGCGCTTCTGATTGCTATCCCCTAGTACTTCTCTGCGATCGTTCACAATTTTGCTCCAATCTTTCACTATTAAGCATTCCTTGCTATTAGAAATCCTAAAGTGCATTATAGGATATCTTGGCCATAAGCTAACAATTCTCATCTGACCTTTAGTCTTGATCCAATGAGGCACAACATTCAGCGGGAGTCCCTGTTGAAGAACATCGTATAGTAACATACTTAGCAATGAAGTTTAGCTTAAAAAATAATGTATGCGAAAGATGCACTGAGTACAAATAGTAAAAATCTTACCATCTTTCCTAAATAGATGTGACCGTATTTCGATATGAACACTATTGGTCACACGTTTTGAGTACTAAGATTTGCAAGTCCAAAAAATAATTTGTCTTGACAGTATGAAGATCCTCAAGCCATGAAACATAATGACTTATCTCCTCACAGTTTAGTTCAGCCCCGGGACAGTAGTAGGTCCTGTCTACCAAGCGCTGGACATGTTTGCTTGATTGGAAATAAGCTGTCAATAGAAATTAGTTGTCAATTATTTTTGAATAAACAATATCAAAGACATAAATATGATTGAGAAACTCACATTTTGATAGAACTGGAGGCGTCTGCACATCGACCCAGATGTCGGTATTACCTTCAATACCATCTTCCGGACGAATATCAAAGGTGATAACCATATCAGGCTCAAATGCATAAGTCTTGCATAGTGCTCGCCATGTTTTGCATCCAAAATAGGTGTATTCGTCTTCGTTGTATAATTTTGCATGGAACATATAACCATGTTCGGTCTTCAAATAAACTCTCTTTACCTCCATAGTAGTTGTCATAGAACTGAAACCTATCTTATCCAATACAAAAATTCTTGCATGGCAGGGGATACGCTAGTAGAATAGTAAAAAAAAAATAAGTTGAAGCAAATGAAGCAGATGTCATGCTTAATTACGAAAAAAGACTTGTCGTTGTGACTTACTGTATCCACTTCGAAGTTCTCATCCAGCTTGATGCTGAAGCGCCTATCATCATCTAGGAAGATTCCGTTGCACAGGCCGCACTCGTCTTCGCAGTATTTGCAAATACCGAAATCTTTTTCGTCGTCAGACATTTCCTATGTTCATAGTTAAAACATTAATTGAAAATTGATCGAAGACAATTACCAGGATACTCAACACACAAATCTGGGGCACTTGATATTTCCTACATATTCTGGCACAAGTCATGCCAAAATTCACGGAAAAATCCGGCATGACCGTTGCTAAAATAGGACATATCGAGCGCCTGAAATTTGCCGGAACGGAAACGAATCAACACTCCGGCAAAACATATGCCACTCGGAGGTGTAACCTGCAAACATGACCGGCCACTTGGGCAAGCACATATCCTATTTGAGCAACACAAGATATACATTTCAAAATATCTTATAGGACTCAAATTAGCATGCATTCAATAAGCATAAGTAAATCATCTCACGCGTCCGTACATCGTCGAATATTATCACTAATACATCCCGAATAGTGTCATACATATAACATCACTAATACAACTAAAACCCTAGCACACGATGGGTATCGGCGTGGGCGGTGGACACCCACAGAGAAGGAACCATCACGGGATCATAGCTCCAGTGAGATCCCTGGAGAACCTGCCAGATATTGGAGAACCTGTGCTCCAACGCAAACAAGTAGCGACGGACGTGCGCGTCCTCCTCACTGACACGGTGACGCACCACCTCCGCGGGGTCCTCGAGCCTCTGGACCATCACTAGCCCACGCGACCGCCACCAAAGAAGGTTAGGGTCAACGACAGGCTGGCTCCTTACCAACCTGCGCCCCCCGGTAGGTAGCGCCTCCCAGTACCACCCCGGCAGAGCCCAATCCCGGACATGGCCCATCTGGTCAAGCAGGTGTCTTCCTCTGCCGACTCGACGACGAGGATGCGGGATATGCATCGTCCACGTCGATGCGGGAAAAATTGCTTTAACTAAAAAATATCAACAAGTTCTTACTAACTAGTTCTATTAATTCAATTAGTTCTTACTAAAATAAACTGACTATAAATAAAAATAAACTAGTACCTAATTAGTACCTAGTTCTTACTAACTAATTAGTACCTAGGAACTACTGCCCTAATTACCATATAAGTATCCATTTTTAACTAGGGTTCGTCCTACCTAATTAAATAGGGTTAATACTAATTGTAATTAACTAACTAGCACTAAAAATAGCCTAGGGTCCATACTAACTAGCACTAAATAGCTAGGGTTCATACTAAGAAGAGAAGAGGGAAGGGGAGAGTGCTTACAGAGGGCGGGGAGAGAGATGTGGTCGGGGGAGACGGCGGCACCGAGGCGCGGCGAGGCGGGGTCAGGGGAGACGGCGGCGAGGCGGGTCGAGGGAGACGGCGGCGGAGAGCGAGGGCAGGGGCTCCGGCAAGGTCGAGGTCGAGGAGGAAGAGGCACAAGCGCGCGACGACGTCGAGGGGCAGACTTTGGCAGAGAGCGAGGGCAGGGCCTCCGGCGAGGGCGAGGGGAGGGGCTCCGGCGAAGGCGACGAGGGGGAGAAGAGAGAGTGGGAAATTTGGGGAGGAAGCAGAGGAGAGGGAATCAGGCCACGCGGGGGGTTAGGTGAAAATAGCTTTAACAATAGCGTGGGGAGCGAAAGCGCGCTGCTGCTAAAATCCGTAGTAGTAGCGCTGTTTCTAGAAGGGCGCTACTACTATACCTAGCACGTCGGGAACGGTGTGGCAATTATAGTAGTAGTGCGTTCTTTTCCTGCCGCGCTACTACTAAGTGGGTAACAGTAGCGCCCTTTCAGCCGACGCGCTACTGATAAGTAGCAGTAGCGCCTCATTTTAACACGCGCTACTGGTAAGATTCTGTGTATAAGGTTTTCCCTAGTAGTTGGTGTCAACTCTGGAGTTCGATGACGTGTCCGGGGAGCTTCAGGCAAACTACTTTGAAGGTTCGTGATGCGTCCCAAACGTATCTACTTTTCCAAACACTTTTGCTCTCGTTTTGGACTCTAATTTGCATGATTTTAATGGAACTAACCCGGACTGATGTTGTTTTCAGCAGAACTACCATAGTGTTATTTTTTGTGCAGAAATAAAAGCTCTCGAATTGGGTTAAAGATTTACGGAGAATATTTCCAGAATATACTGGAGGGGGGGGGGGCACCAGGGAGCCACGAGCTTAGGGGGCACCCCCTAGCGCGTCGGGTGAGCTCGTGGCTCCCACAGACCTCTGTTTGCTGTAACTCCAACTCCATATGCAGCGTCTCGCGGAGAGAAAAATCAGGAAGAAGAAACCATCACGTTTTACGATACGGAGCCGCCGCCAACTCCCGTTCTTCATCGGGAGGGCTAATCTGGAGTTCGTTTGGGGCTCCGAAGAGGGGGATCCATCATCGTCATCATCATTGATACGTCTCCAATGTATCTATACTTTTTTATTGTTCCATGCTATTATATTATCTGTTTTGGATGTTTTGTATGCATTAATATGTTATTTTATATTATTTTTTGGACTAACCTATTAACCTAGAGCCCAGTGTCAGTTCCTATTTTTTCCTTATTTTTGAGCTTCGCAGGAAAGGAATACCAAACGGAGTCCAAACGGAATAAAACCTTCGCCATGATTTTTCTTGGACCAGAAGACACCTGTTGGACTTGGTGTAGGATCAAAAGTATGTCTAGAGGGGTGGTGATTAGACTACTTGACCAAATAAAAATCTAGCCTTTTCCCAATTTTAAGTCTTGGCAGATTTTAGCAACTTATCACAAGTCAAGCAATCAACCTACACATGCAATTCTAAGAGTATAGTAGCGGAATGTAAATCATTGCATATGAAGGTAAAGAGGAGGAGTTTGGAGGAGCAAATGCAATGTAGACACAGAGATTTTTGGCGTGGTTCCGATAGGTGGTGCTATCGTACATCCACGTTGATGGAGACTTCAACCCACGAAGGGTAACGGCTGCGCGAGTCCATGGAGGGCTCCACCCACGAAGGGTCCACGAAGAAGCAACCTTGTCTATACCACCATGACCATCGCCCATGAAGGACTTGCCTCACTACGGTAGATCTTCACGAAATAGGCGATCTCCCTGCCCGTACAAACTCCTTGGTTCAACTCCACAATCTTGACGAAGGCTCCCACCTAACCAATCTAGGAGACACCACTCTCCAAAAGGTAATAGATGGTGTGTTGATGATGATCCTTGCTCTTTTGCTTCAAATGATAGTATCCCCAACACTCAACTCTCTCTCGCAGATTTGGATTTGGTGAAAAGATGATTTGAGTGGAAAGCAACTTGGGGAAGGCTAGAGATCAAGATTCTTGTGGTTGGATTGGAATATCTTGGTCTCAACACATGAGTAGGTGGTTCTCTCCCAGAAAATGAATGCTGGAAGTGTAGGCACGTTCTGATGTCTCTCTCCACGAATGGAGGAAGGGTGGAGGGGTATATATAGCCTCCACGCAAAATCTAACCGTTACACACAATTTACCAAACTCGGTGAGACCGAATACTCAAACTCGGTCAGACCGATTTAGTTCAATATGTGAATGTTAGGATTTTCGGTGGGACTGACATGTCAACTCGGTGGGACCGATTTCATTAGGGTTAGGGCATAACATAATCTCGGTGAGATCAATCACATGAACTCTGTGAGACTGATTTCTGTAATAGGAAAACAGAGAGTTGGCCAGGCAAACTCGGTGGGACCGATCGCTCATTTCGGTAAGACCGAAACATTACAAAGAGGAAACAGAGAGTTTGCATTGCGAACTCGGTGGGACCGATCGCTCATCTTGGTTAGACCGAAATGTTACGAAGGGAAACAGAGAGTTTGCAATCCCATCTCGGTGAGACCGAGATCCCTATCGTTGAGACCGAACTGATTAGGGTTTCCGGCTATGGCTATGTTAAATGAACTCGGTGGCGCCGGATATATCAAATCGGTGGGGCTGAGTTTGACTTTTGGTTTGGGACATAAGTGGATATGAGAAAGTGATTGAGGGCTTTTGGAGCATATCACTAAGCATTTTGACATAAGTGGATATGAGAAAGTGATTGAGGGCTTTTGGAGCATATCACTAAGAATTTTGAGCAATCAAGCCATTAAGCAACACCTCATCCCCTTTTAATAGTATTGGCTTTTCCTATGGACTCAATGTGATCTTGGATCACTAAAATGAAAAATGTAGAGTCTTGAGCTTGAGCCAATATGTGTCCTTAGCATTTTGAGGGGTCCACATTCCTAGTCCATGCAATGCTAATCATTGAACTTTCTGAAATGATCATCTTGAAAGAGTATTAGTTCAATGAGCTATATGTTGTTGGGAATTACCAAAACCACCCAGGGATAGTTGCACTTTCATTCTCCCCGTTTTTGGTAATTGATGACAACATATAGATCAAATCTTCGACAAATGATAATAAGATTGAAATACATCGTCGCTTTGGGAAGTATGTGATAAGCAAGAGCTCCCCCTAAATTTGTGCATTATTTAAAATTTGCTTTTGAATGCAAATGCACAATCGATTAGGAACATGGGTTACTCTTCCATGTCACATACATCTGGGTGGAGCGCTGAAAATGATAGAAAATAAAATATGCACTCATCACCAAGGCAAAGTGAATGATCATACATGAGAGATAAATAATAGCATCATTCAAGCACAATCATAAAAGTATGATACGATCAAACACATGACCAAACAAGTATCTCTCTCACACAAAAAGTCTCATCCAAGCAAGCGCACAAATAAGTATGAACCAAGTAGCAAAAGAGATAGCAAAAAGAAGCAAACTCTCTCTCTCTCTCTCTCTCTCTCTCTCTCTCGAAGCCTATGATCTATACACTTTCTCCCCCTTTGGCAACAAGTTACAAAAAAGCTCGAAAATGCATAGTGCTATGCGTCTCTCTAGGCTTGATATTCGGGAGGTGGCGTTGAGAGGACTCCAAGGACGAATGCATCTGTTGATGTTGTTGGAGTTGGTGGAGTGGCAACTAGAGGAGCTAATGATATTGTTGCTGCAGGTACTAATGTAATAGCTCTTGTGTCTGTCCCAAGCACTGCTGCAGATCTCTGTGCCCTAGGCACTCTCTGAAAGGCATCTCTAGTATCTTTCCCTTTCTTCTCCTCAGCTAGGTCTTTCATCATAGAGGATCTTCCAGTTACTCTGGCTATGGTATTCTTGACCTTTTCCTTTCTCTTATTGCCCTCACCAACCTCTTTTGGTTCAAGAGTGAACTCAATTGTTTCCTGTGTTGAGGCTCTGGCCTTTGACATGGGCACCCTCTTTGCAGGAGCCTTCTTGTTCAATCCAGGCTTTGTAGATGCAGCTGTGCCAAATTCCTTCTTTACATCCTTCTTCTTGGAGTTGACCTCCTTCTTAGCAGCCACATAATCTTAATCTTCAGAATCAGAATTTCTTTTCCTCCTATGCCTAGTAGCAGCCTTAGGCAGGTTGCTAGGAGTACTTCTGCTGCCTTCATCATAACTACCAGAGGGACTAGTGCCCTCACTTTGATTTACCTGCTCCTCAGACCTGTTTTGGCTATCACTCTAATCAGACATTCTATCACTACAAACTGAGAATTGACCCTGCGAATAGTTATAGATGAGATAGAGTGGATGAGCATCACAAAGTACAGAGATTTTGCTAAACAAATGAGTCAAAAACTTAGTTTTAGTTTTCCACAGAAAGCATTTTGGAGCTACCGATTTGTTAGAGTTGGTGACACTGAAGCAACTTTGGAGTCTAAACTAGTGGAATCGGTCAGACTGAGACACAGTTCAGTGACTCCGAGATTGCTAGGTTTCATTGAGAGTTGAACTCGGTCACACTGATTTGCAAATTTCGGTCAGACTGAAAGTTACAAATGCAATGGCCTAAGCCAAATCGGTGAGACCGATTTCCACAACTCGGTCGGTCCAAGATGAGTTCGGCGGAAACCTAACCCTAAATTTTCGAATCAAAACTAATCTAAAGGAAGTTTTTGCTGGATAGGATGATCTCATACGTGGTAAGAATCATGGCATTTGCTTTGTGCTAAGAATCGGAGTAAAAGGATTGCACAAAGGGTCGAACCCATACCCTAACTTAGCGATGAGCTCGCTACGGCGGCAACAATGGTGAAGATTTCCGTTGACGGCAATGGAGACCAGCGGCGGGAGGTTGCTGGCGGCGAGAGGACGATCCGAAGACCCGAGTCGGCAGAGCAGGACACGCACGGGCGAAAGGGTTTCAGAGAAATTTCCAAAATTTGACCCGTTGGTATATATATTCTGTCCCTGTCGGTGTGACCGAGTGGAACAATTCGGTGGCACCGAGATGCAGAATCGCAAGTTGTTACTGCAACTCGGTGTGACCGAACGGTTCTAATCGGTTGCACCGAGATTGAAAACCTAGATCAACTCAGTGAACTCGGTTTGACCAAAAAGGATGGATCAGTCAGACTGAAAGACACAGAGAGGTTTTGGAAGTTTAAGTCTATGACGAATCGGTGACTCCGAGTGCTCCTCACCCAGAGGGTTTGAACCTGACTTGATCAAACTTTGTGATGTAGCATGAATAGAGTTTGAGACGAGAAAAGCATAGATAGCTAGAGGAAGTTCTTAGGCATTCTTGTCCATCCATTTGGCAAAAGAAAACGATCCAAACAATCAAAGCAACAAATGGATGTCTTCGAATGAGTGAAATATGCAATCAACATGCTCACACAATACAATGGCAAATGAAATATGTGACAAAGCATGCACAAACACTCTAGCATCTATCAAGCAATTGGCAATGACTAGGTCATCTATATATGAGTATATTGACTTAGGAGTCAAATGAGAACATTTGATCATAGGTCATACTCATCGTTTAAGCACCAGTGGGGTTACCACTTTTACATAAAGCATTGTTGTGTTCACACCATTAGAGTTGCTTTAGCTTAATTCTTAGAGTAAAGTTCCCCCTAGATGTGATATCCCCCTTAAGAGGGATGAACTAACCATGGGTTTTGTCGATGATGACTTCATGCAGATGTTGAAGATGTGGATGCTCAATGTTGATGTAGATCATTCAGAGCAATCCATTGGAGTGAGTTGCACTTTCAATACCTACACGGGTTAGTCCCACAAGGAACAAACAAGGATATCCATAGACATAGAGTAAAGTTCACACAAGATGATGTCCATGAAAGCATTAGGTTACCTTGTCCCTTGTCTTACCAACAAGAGGGTTTGTGACTCCTTGAACTAGCACAAGATGTGGAAGTTGTTTGCACTTGTTCTTACCAAAATGAGATGAATGAAGTATGTTGGCGAAGTCACCCTCAAGAATTCTCTAGTTCTTCTTCTTCGAGATCCACATCAACTTGATGGGAATCCTTGGAGTTGTAGCCGTACTTGATGAAGTCTTGGGAACCCACTTGAGCAAGGCCCTAGGAGCTTCTTCAAATGAATCAATCTCCTCTTGAAGCTTGTCCTTGCCCTTTTTCTTGTGGTCTTGTGGTGGAAGATCATCTTGAGCTTGTGTTCCCTTGAAGGAAGTAGGATCATACTTCTCTTGTTGAGGAACAAACTTCGTCTTGGGGTATTGATCTTCTTCCCACTCAACTCCATTGGCATTGAACTTTCATTCAAAACCAACACCTTTATTCTTTCGGTGCCTTCCTTGTTTGCGTACAATTTCATCAAATTGCTTACTTCTGGCAAGGCTCTTGTAAACACCTTTCTCTATAATTCCCTTCAATAAGCTATTTTCTTGCTCAAGTGTAACTTGGCTAAGAGAATCATTAGTGGAATCAAGAGAACTACTAGAAGCAACAATATTGGATCTAGCATGATTATTGTTACTACTAGAAGAAGAATCTTTCTTGCTCTTGTTGCTAGATTTTACTTGTGGCATGTAAGTAGACAAGAGTAAATGTTTGGCAATGTAAGAAGAACTTTTCTTACAAAGATCATCATTTATTGCTTTTAAGAACCCATGCTCTTGCTCAAGGTTGAGCTTTTTAAAGGTAGTTTCTCATGAGTCTTTAAAAGCTCTCGGTGATCTTCTAAGGTAGTTTCATGAGCTAACTTAAGAGTGTTTAGTTATTTAGTTATACGCTCAATCTCCTTCTTATCATCATCATTCATTTTATCTTGATTAGCATGACTAATAGCAAGTTCATCATAGTTTTCATCACTAGAGTTGTCAACAAGTAAATCATCATCACCTAGCAAATGATCTTCATCACTATTGAAATCAACATACTCGAGATGTGATACCTTTGGGCCTTTAGCCATGAAGCATCTTCCAGTTCCTTCATTTGGTGATTCAAATATGTCATAGGAGTTGGTTGACACAAGTGCTAGACCGACAACACATTCATCTTGAGTATATTCGGAGTTGGAGTGATAACTTCTCTCGAAGTGGTGGTCGGAGTCAGAACCGGATACCCATTCACCAACATGAGCTTGATGTCTTCGTTTTGTGTAGCTCCTTGATGACTTGTCCTTCCTTTTCGAATCCTTGCTTCTTCGAGATGTTCTTCATTCATAACGATCTTATACCCCTTCTCTCTCTTGGAGGTGATTCTTCTCTTCTACTTCTCCTTTTAGGTGAGTCTTCTATTCTTTTGTAGGGATCCGTACACTCCTTTGAGTAGTGTCCGGGTCTTCCACAATTGTAGCAATTACGCTCACGACTAGGAGATCTTTTTTCATTGTAGAACCTTGACTTGGAACTTCTTTCCTTGCTTCTACTCTTGTAGAACTTGTTGAAGTTCTTCACCATTAGGCTCAATTCCTTGTTGAAGGCTTGTTTCTCACTTGATGATGTATGAGCATCAAATGAGGCTTTGTAAGCACCACTAGACTTGTTGTAAAGCTCTTCTTTATTCTTGAGTGACATCTCATGAGCAACAATTCTTCCAATGACTTCTGTTGGCTTGAGATCTTTATAGTTGGGCATCATTTGGATCAATGTACACACGGTATCATATTTTCCATCCAAGGATCTTAGGATCTTCTTGATGATGAAGTTATCGGTCATCTCTTCACTTCCTAAGCTGACAATCTCATTTGTAATGAGAGCAATCCTAGAGTACATTTCACCGACACCTTCACCATCCTTCATTTTGAACTTGTCAAGCTGACTTTGAAGCACATCCAACTTGGATTCCTTGATGGAGTCGGTACCTTCGTGCATGTCAATCAAAGTATCCCAAATTTCCTTTGCATTCTCAAGACGGCTGATTTTGTTGAATTCTTCGGGGCATAATTCATTGAAGAGGATATCGCAAGCTTGAGAACTCCATTGCAGAATCTTCAAATCTTCCGCAGTAGCTTCACGGTTCGGTTCTCTCCCTATGAAGAATTCACCTTGCAAGCCAATACACACAATAGCCCAAACAGCGGGGTTATGTCCAAGAATATGCATTTTCATCTTATGCTTCCAACTAGCAAAATTTGTACCATCAAAGTAAGGACCTCTACGGTGGTAATTTCCCTCGCTAGACGCCATACTCTCCTAGGTCGTGAAACCAAGGCTATGATCACCAAAGCTATGGAAATCAAGGAAAATGGAGGACCAAAACTCTGATACCACTTGTAGGATCGAAAGTATGTCTAGAGGGGGGGGGATTAGACTACTTGACCAAATAAAAATCTAGCCTTTTCCCAATTTTAAGTCTTGGCAGATTTTAGCAACTTATCACAAGTCAAGCAATCAACCTACACATGCAATTCTAAGAGTATAGTAGCGAAATGTAAATCATTGCATATGAAGGTAAAGGGGAGGAGTTTGGAGGGAACAAACGCAATGTAGACACGGAGATGTTTGGCGTGGTTAAGATAGGTGGTGCTATCGTACATTCACATTGATGGAGACTTCAACCCACGAAGGGTAACGGCTACGCGAGTCCACGGAGGGCTCCACACACGAAGGGGCCACGAAGAAGCAACCTTGTTTATCTGTAACATCCCAATTTTCAATTTGGATGTTATATATAGATCACCATATGCATATCATATTTATTCTTGCATTTTGGTTGAGGTCCTAGAAATCTTAAGCAAATCTAGGACCCAAGGAGAGAGTTGGAGCTTTCACAAACTTCATATTTGAATTTTATTCAAAATTGAAGAAAAGGATCAATTTGGTTTTATTATTTTTCTCTCCAGTTATATCCATTATTAAAAATAAATGAGAGAAGATAACATGACTTCTTCAAATTAAGAGAAATATTGGAGAAATAATTTTAAAATCAAATTATGATTTTCTGGTATTTTATTTGCAATTTTATTCGAATTAGAAAAATACGCATTTTTGAAGATTGCATTTTTAGGCCAGAAAAATGTTCACTTTGTTCTAAATATTTTATATAGACGGCGAAAATTACTTTTGGCATTTTTAGATTTTTTTTATATTTTATTAGGATTTTTTTTCAGGAGAAAATTATTTTTTTGTAAAAAAACTCCGTCGCCCGACTGGGCTAATGGCCCAGCCGAGCGGGCCAAAGCCTAGAACCGCGCCGCCTCCCTCATTGACTCGGGACGAGAGTCCCAAGGTTCGCCGCTGCCGTTGCCATGTCCGGCTCGGACACGCGCCGCCGTCGCCCCTCCTGTAAGACAAGGCCCCCCGGCTCCTTTAAAAGCCGCCCGAGGCCACCGCCACCACCTCGTCCGCCGCCGCCGCCGCTTCTGCCGCTGCCGCCGCCGCCCTCGCCTGCTGCCACGCCGTCGCCGCTGCTGCCCGCTGTCGCGCGCCGCCGCCGCACCACCTGCGCCGCCGCCCCGCGCCATCGACCGCCATCGCCCGCGCCGGATCTCGTCGGAACCGCCGCCGTTGACCCCGCCCGTTGACCGGTCGTTTTTTTCCGGTTAACCCTGGTTTTTTAGTTTACGGCTTAATTGTTTTAGACCGGTTTTCATCGGTTTATTTATTTAGCGGACGCTCGTCCATCGTTTTAACGAACGATATTCGCCAAAATAGTTCAGACAGCGAACGTTCGTTTGTTAGTCTTTTTCTTTTTATTTTATTTTCGGCCAGGGACTTATCCGACATTATTTTTATCACGATTCAGCCCCTGATTTTCAAACTAGTATAACTTTTTACTCGTTTATCCAAATTAGATAAAACCAGTGCAAAATCTTCATCTCGAACCCCTCTTTTTAGTTAACCAACTTGAACATGATTTTGGTACTGTAAAAATTTGACTTTACTCCAGATTAGTAAACGATCTTGTTTCGTTCGTATTTTGAGTTTCGTTGTTCCGTTTGAGTTGAATCTTTTTGCGAATCGTAGCTAATCACATGTACCTTCTGTTAAGATCTAAATCACATGTTAATATTGCTGTTAGGTTTTGACTCTTGTTAGTTTAAGCTGTTTGCTTGTTTCGTGATTCGATTTGGATCTTTTCTCGGTTTTTCTCGTGTTTCGATTGAGTGATTGCTTATGTATGCTATTGTTTGTCTACGCTAGATTACCCGAAATGCGAAGCTTGTTACTACGAATCCGTAGAGTTTGCAGATCGTCAGCAAGGCAAGTTACACTCTGATCATACTCTTTTATACCCAGTTTTTACTATGCATTAGTATTGCCCACAAATATTTGCATGAGTAGGATTGGGAACATGTGGTTTTGGTTGTAGTTCTTGAGGTAGGACACTAATACCTTTTGATCACCCCGGGAATATACGTTATGCTTATTATTGCTTAGCCATGCTCATAGACAGGGATTGGATCATGATTCACACATGGAAGTTTGAGAGTTATTTTAATCATGGCATTAAGGTGGCAACTTTAATATACCTCTAGGTGGATTGGTTGAGGCACCTGGGGAACCCAGTGTTGTCTGTTTTTGGAAATCCCGGAGTACTCGTGTGATTATCCTATGGAATGACACCCAGGCTCAAAGGGATCATTAGATTATTCATGCTAGAAACTTCCGTGTGCATCCACAAGCCATTATGGGCTCTGGCATAGTTGAGTAAGTTGCGTGAGCTCTTGGAGACGTAGACTAGCATATGTAGAGGGATGTAGGTGGTAATGTCTACCAGGAGTAGAGAGTTAATGCTTCAGAAAGGCTATGTCTCGATCATCCGATCATGGATGCGGTCGAATCTTGTGGGGAAAAGTGCGCAAACCTCTGCAGAGTGTATAAACTAATCATGGTTAGCCGTGTCCCCGGTTATGGACATCTTGAGTATCTAGTACTTGAATCTATTGATGTGATCTCATCACGTTACTTAATTTAATTATGATGTTGGGTTAATGATGATACTTTTAATTGGGATTTGAGTTGGGGTTACCTTCTCAAATAATGGGCAACATGGGAGTAGTTAAATAAATTTATTCCTTTGTTGTAGGGAAAAACTAGCTTTATGCAAAATTATGAAACTTACAACCTCCACCAGCCAAATTTTGCATGTAGATATAGTTCTTGAATTATCATTGCTTTACAGTGTAACTATGCCAGCATATTCCATGTGCTGACCCATTTCAGGCTGCAACGTCTTATGTTGCAGACTACTCAAATGACGAATAAGGTGCGATAGGTCGTTGTTTTGCACTCAGCTATGCCATTGGAGTGGATGGACTCATTTACCTTCGAAGCTTCCGCAGTTATTTAGTTTAGATGGCCTTCAGCCATGATTTATTTATGTAATCATACTCTTTATGAGGACTCGATGTAATAAGTGTGTGATTGAAACTCTGTTATAATTCCTCAAGTATTGTGCGTGTCAGCATTACCGATCCAGGGATGACACTAATGCACAGAGACTTGGCCGTTTGAGGTCTGGTCGCTACAAGATGGTATCAGAGCACACGCTAATTGTAGGATGCGACCACTAGAATGAGCCACATGATTTCTCTTCTCTACTCATTTCTAATTCTCCTCTCTTTCTACTCTATAGATGGCGGATCCCAGGAACAAGTTCACTCAGCCGGATGACGACACCCCTTTCAGAAAGCACTTGAAGGAAGTCACTAAGTATTTGAACATCGGATTACCAAGCTTCACAGGTACTTTCTCTACATCTGTACCGAAAATGGAATGCTGGAAGATCAAAGTCTGGATACCTGGGAGGACCTTTGCGCCAACAATAGAGCCTATTGATTTCTACCTGGATGCACCAAGCACCAAGCTGGAGTATTGGAAAGAGCATGGCCGAACATATCACCTTCGGACGCATATGTGAGGTGTATCACAAGGAGCTGGAGAATACAATTTACCAGATATGTGGCCGCCGAGATGACAAATGGGAGATGATTCACACCAGGAGGGATGGATCAATTGCAGCTTACATTCAAGAGATGGGAGATCATATTCATCTACAGGATAATCAACAAATTATCCACATGAAGAAGATCAAGAAACTGGTGAGGAGAAACAACGAGCTGGAAGAGGAGATCAAGTCTACATGCGATGGATACAAGGAAGAGATTGCCGTACTACTGGAGAATAATGAAGACCTGAAGAAGAAGCTAGGAGTGTTCATGGGAGACCCTGCGCAGAAGAAGGAGAACAACCACCCAGGCGACTACATCATCATCGACGACACCGACTCCGACCCTGATAGTGATGATGACTATGTTGACGAAGCTTGAGCAGATATCATGGAGTCTTCCTCTGATGAAAATTTCTAGATGACCACCATTGTAATTAGTAGTATTTCCCTCCAAGTAGTAGCAACGATCGAGTTTGTAGTTATAGGTTAGACCGCTTTTGTGTGACTTGTGTGCTATTGATTGAAGTGAAATTGATTATGTTTGTCTCATGAGCATTATGGGTAGTGAATCTCTCTTAGACCCCAATTCTATTCTGTCTTCTCACCCCTTCTAAACCCATCAGATGCCTCCGAGACGTGACAATGGATTTTCCTTCCCACCGGAGCTCACTTAGTTGATCCAGCAGTAGAATACCTTGATGCAGCTTTTAGTCTAGAATCAGAACCGCTCGTTTCCTAAGGTTGAATCCGCCAGTGTTCTCTAGTAGCACCGAGCCGATTGTTGCAGATGATTGGCTCCGCCAGATTGGAAGAGAGCTGACCACTGCAGGATGCACAGATGCGGAGAGAGTGCGTTTTGCCACACATCAGCTTGATGGACCCGCAACATCTTGGTGGGAGAATTTCACAGCCACTTACCCCATTGACACTGTTACATGGGATCAGTTTCAGCAGGCTTTCCGCACTGCCCATGTTTCAGCAGGAGCTATGAGCATGAAGAAGTGCGAGTTTCGCAACTTGCACCAAGGAGGATGCACAGTGGGCCAGTATGTGGATGATTTTAGCAAATTAGCACGCTATGCCCCTGATGATGTAGCAACAGATGCCGATAAATAGGAGAAGTTTCTGGAAGGACTGAATGATGAGCTGAGCATGCAGTTGATGGTGGCAGCATTCAACAACTACCAGGAGTTGGTAGATAGGGCTCTTATGATTGAAGGCAAGCAGCAACAGATTGATAATAGCAAGAGGAAGTATGGACAGGGGAGGTACACTTCAGGAGCTCAGCAGAAGCCCCACTATTCCCCGTACTCAGGAGGACATACCCACAACCATGGAGTCCATAACCGTGGAGGACACACGCACAACGGAGCAAGTTCGCACAACCACAGTGGCCCAAGGAATGTCAATGGGAATGGAGGAAGCAGCAGCCAGAACCGTTCCAACCCTTCAACACCAGCCAAGAGGGATCTGAGCACATTACCTATTTCAAGTGCCAGAAGACCGGACATTATGCCACTGAATGCCCTGAAGCAAAGAATGGAAATGGCAATGGAGGTTCTGACAAGAAGCCCAACCCCTTCACCAAAGGTCAGGTGAACCACATCAGCGTGGAGGAGATTGAGGGTCAACCCGACGCAGTTGTCGGTAAGTTTTTGATTAATGCATTTACCGCACTTGTTCTTTTTGATACCGGTGCATCACATTCATACATATCAAGGGGATTTGTGGACTAGTATAACCTGCCAACCCAAGCCCTTAGGTCACCCATGTAAGTAAGCTCGCCAGGAGCAGAGTATATGGCCAACCGATGGTGTGATCGGTTACCCTTAAGCATTGGTAGCCATGTGTTTCCCTCTGACCTAATAATTTTGGAGTCACAAGGATTGGATATAATATTAGGCATGGATTGATCGAAGTATGGAGGAAACATTGATTGTGCTAGTAAGTAGATATTTCTCACCACCCCAGAAGGAAGGAGGATCAAGTATGTATCCCGGCATGTGCCGAAGAGGACTCAAGTAAATTCCTTATCAGGAGTTGTACAGGAGGAAGTACCAGTGGTGAAGGATTACCCCGACGTATTTCCAGAGGAGTTACCAGGCATGCCACTAGATCGAGACATTGAGTTTTTGATTGAGCTATTGCCATGCATCGGGCCAATATCAAAGAGACCGTATTGGATGCCCACCTAAGATTTGGAGGAAGTTAAGAAGTAGATTAAGGAGTTACTGGATAAAGGTTACATTCGACCAAGTTCATCACCTTGGGGAGCCCCAGTGCTTCTAGTGGAAAAGAAGGATGGATCTTTAAGGATGGTTGTTGATTATCGTGCATTGAATGAGGTGACAATCAAGAACAAATACCCTCTGCCGATGATCAATGATTTGTTTGACCAGTTGCAAGGAGCTAAAGGTTTCTCTAAGATTGATCTTCGATCAGGTTATCACCAGCTGAAGATTCGAGAGTAGGATATACCTAAGACAGCTTTTACCACAAGGTATGGGCTATATGAGTATACCGTTATGTCATTTGGTCTGACTAACGCGCCTACCTATTTCATGAACATGATGACCAAAGTGTTTATGGAGTTTTTGGATAAGTTCGTCGTGGTGTTCATTGATGATATATTGGTCTACTCGAAGAATGAAGAGGAGCATAAGGAGCATTTGCATTTGGTTCTTGAGAAGCTCAGAGAACATCAGTTGTATGCTAAGTTCAGCAAATGTGAGTTTTGGTTAAAGGAAGTTGGATTTCTCGGACATGTTATATCCGTAGAAGGAATAACAGTAGACCCTTCCAAGGTAGCTTCTGTGACTAAATGGGTGGCACCCACATCCGTTGGAGAGATCAGGAGTTTTCTTGGACTCGCTGGATATTATCAGAGGTTCATTGAGAATTTTTCCAGGATTGCAAAGCCCATCACAGAGTTATTGAAGAAGGACACCAAGTTTAAATGGACCGAGGAGTGTGAAGCTAGTTTTCAGGAGTTGAAGAAACGTTTGGTTACAACCCAGTGTTGATTCTGCTAGACCAATAGAAGGATTATCAAGTATATTGCGACGCTTCATGTCGAGGACTTGGAGCAGTGCTTATGCAGGAAGGAAGAGTTGTTTCATATGCCTCACGACAGCTTAAACCTCATGAGTTGAATTATGCTACGCATGATTTGGAGTTAGCAGCCGTAGTGCATGCGCTGAAGACATGGAGGCATTTTCTCATTGGAAACCATTGTGAGGTATACATGGATTATAAGAGTTTGAAATATATCTTCACGCAGATGGAGTTGAACCTCAGGAAAAGGAGATGGTTGGAGCTCATCAAGGATTATGATATGAAATTGCACTATTGATGCGGAGCATCCCATGATCATCCCCATGGACGTACCTACACCCCCCTCGACACCACTTGGACCTATGACAAGAGCTCGAGCAAAGGCTATCGAAGATAAGGTGAACTCGCTCCTCTCCGAACTGCAACTCCCTACTTATGAGACATGGCTACTACCTCATGCGGAGACTCTATGTGTGATCATGTGTTTGGAGGAGAGCCACGGAATAGCTACATTCAATGGCCAAGATGGCGAGGACACCGAGCGTGAAGGACAAGAAGGAGAGCTACCACGGAAGCTACAGGCTCCGGACGACCGGCCCAGCTCGGACGTCCGACCCCTGGAGGTCGCAACAACCAAAGGAAAACAGGCCAGCAAAAGCTACAACGGCCGGACGTCCGACCAGGACCGGACGTCTGACAACTCCCAGGCTCCGGACGACCGAGCCCCTCCGGACGTCCGCCACTTCCCCAACAGAACCGAATCTACGGAAATCTGAGGAAGACCGGACGACCGTGCAACCGGCAACAGAACCAAAACTACGGATGTCCGAAGACCTACGAACGTCCGGGCCGTCCCGAGTCTCCGGACGACCGACGCCCACCGGACGTCTGAACCCTGGCTGCGTCCAGTTGCGGGCTGAGGCCCATGTACCCCTTCACTTCGCCCCTCTTTTGCACTTAGACTATAAATAGACCCCTCCTCCTCCTAGAGAGGGTTAGCTTTGATTTAGCTCATTTGAAGGATAGAGCCTTGCTCATCCATTCGGATCTACTCCTTCATGAGGGACCAACACCTCTTCGGAGAAGATCCACTTGGATTCAAGACCTCCTCCCGAGAAGACCATGATCAAGACCTCCTCACGGAGAAGAACTGGTTACCCTATGTATTGTCCCTTGTTGGATTTGGATCTTGTATCCCCTTGTGCCTCGATGATCTAGCGCATGTGTGACTTTATTCTTGTTGGTTGAGTGTTCTCTCGTGTTTTCCCCTCGTTCCCCTCCTCGTGTTCTTCGTGTTCTTCGTAGGGATCCGCTCCAAATGTGAAAGATCAGCCCCTAGGATTCTACCTACATCATCTTGGTATCATGAGCCACGTTGATCACGTTTTTGGATCCCCTACCCCGTGTTTTCTAGCTTGATTTTGTTGTTTTTGTCCTAAATCCGAAAATCCCCACCAAAAATAGCCCCAATTTTTTTTGTGATTTGTTGGTGTGATGCAGTTTTGTTGGATTTGGTCCATGGATTTGTGTTGCCATGTGTGGATCTAGCTTTCCCCACCCTCTCCACCCTTTTCCATTCACAAAATCACGCGGATTTGACCTCTCCACCATCCTCCACCACGAAACCGAGTTGTTCATCCCGTGCCCGAACTCGCCCAGGCACCGGACATCCGACCGACTCCGGACGTCCGACGACTTCCGGTCGTCCGACCACCTCCGGACGTCCGTGAAACTCTAACGAAACTGAAAATTTTCAGTTTGGCTACCACCATTTCTCCACTTTCAACCACCTTTTTCCACCACCTATACCACCACAGCTTTCCACAAACACCACCATTGCGTACCCGTTACGCACTCCGACAAGTTTTGACACACTTTGGTCTTTGAGATTTTGAGTTGTGGCTCCTGTGTCCTATTGTGTTTCGGCTATATAGGTATGGTTCAACATCATCATCACCACCGCTCATCTTCGCAAAGGACTCATCATCACCAAGGACGGTAACCTCGACGACATCTTTGTTATCCCATGCCATTGCATTGATAACCACATAGCCTTACTTTTGCGTTGCTTACCCATCGAGACTAGCCATTGAGTATTGTTGGCAACGTGACTTGTGCACATTAGTGGTCATTCTCTATAGCATACAGATAACCCACAAGTATAGGGGATCACAACAGTTTTCGAGGGTAGAGTATTCAACCCAAATTTGTTGATTCGACACAAGGGGAGCCAAAGAATATTCTCAAGTATTAGCAGCTGAGTTGTCAATTCAACCACACCTGGAAACTTAGTATCTGCAGCAAAGTGTTTAGTAGCAAAGTAATATGATAGTGGTGGTAATGGTAACAAAAGTAAAGACAACAAAAGTAATGTTTTTGGTATTTTGTAGTGATTGTAACAGTAGCAACGGAAAAGCAAATAAGCGAGAACCAGTATATGGAAAACTCGTAGGCACCAGATTAGCGATGGATAATTATGCCGGATGCGGTTCGTCATGTAACAATCATAACATAGGGTGACACAGAACTAGCTCCAGTTCATCAATGTAATGTAGGCATGTATTCCGTATATAGTCATACGTGCTTATGGAAAAGAACTTGCATGACATCTTTTGTCCTACCCTCCCGTGGCAGCGGGGTCCTATTGGAAACTAAGGGATATTAAGGCCTCCTTTTAATAGAGAACCGGAACAAAGCATTAGCACATAGTGAATACATGAACTCCTCAAACTATGGTCATCACCGGGAGTGGTCCCAATTATTGTCACTTCGGGATTGCCGGATCATAACACATAGTAGGTGACTATAGACTTGCAAGATAGGATCAAGAACACACATATATTCATGAAAACATAATAGGTTCAGATCTGAAATCATGGCACTCGGGCCCTAGTGACAAGCATTAAGCATAGCAAAGTCATAGCAACATCAATCTCAGAACATAGTGGATACTAGGGATCAAACCCTAACAAAACTAATTTGATTACATGATAAATCTCATCCAACCCATCACCGTGCAGCAAGCCTACGATGGAATTACTCACGCACGGCGGTGAGCATCATGAAATTGGTGATGGAGGATGGTTGATGATGACGACCGCGATGAATCCCCCTCTCCTGAGCCCCGAACGGACTCCAGATCAGCCCTCCTGAGAGAGATTAGGGCTTGGCGGTGGCTCCGTATTGTAAAACGTGATTATTTCTTCTCTCTTATTTTTTTCTCCCTGAAAGCCAATATATGGAGTTGGAGTTGGAGTCGGAGGGCCACCAGGGGGCCCACGAGGTAGGGGGCGTGCCCAGGGGGGGCGCCCCCCACCCTCGTGGACAGGGTGTGGGCCCCCTGGTCTTGATCTTTTGTGAGGATTTTTTATTATTTATTCTAAGGTATTCCGTGGAGTTTCAGGTCATTCCAAGAACTTTTATTTTCTGCACATAAAACAACACCATGGCAGTTCTGCTGAAAACAACGTCAGTCTGGGTTAGTTCCATTCAAATCATACAAGTTAGAGTCCAAAACAAGGGCAAAAGTTTTTGGAAAAGTAGATACGACAGAGACGTATCACATACATACCATATCATAGCGGTGCATATATTGGTATCATCTTTTGTGTCACAAAGTTGTCATCGCATACACAATTGCTATCTTGGTTCGTGAAGTTTTGCATGAGAAAAGAGCTCAAAAGTGAAAGATCCAAACACGCTTTTAAGAAAAAAGGGAAAGATAAGCAAAGTGCTTATACGCAAGAACCATAGTATCATACTACATTAAGATTGTCATATCCAATCATCTTGGATCATATCACCGAAATACCAGACATATAGCATACTTGGGATAGAGGTCGTTGCATTTTTGCCTAGTAGGTTGTGCACAAGTTATGTATCCGCCTATTGTGCAATCGTGCTAGCGTCTCTCTAGTATTGTGCAACAAGAGCATTTTCATGGACTCCACATTTTGGCTCATTTTTGGTTTGCACAATCCCACTTATCTATTTGCGTGTGTGTTTCTGTGTGCCACTACTTTCTTGGTCTACTTCTTGCATTTGCAAATTTGTGAATCTTTTCCAACACTATTGAAACTCACTTACAATTGCACCAAATTTTGTACCACCATCCTAACCAAGCTCCACCATAAGCTTTTACTTGTGTAGGTGTGAGAACCGACAAGAATTGGTACCAATTGTGCTATTTCATTGTCCACATTTGAGTGATCTTTGATCCATCTTCAACATCGGTCAAGGTACATTTGGTATAAGTTCTTCTATTTCTCGCACTCACATTTTGCTTGGAATGATGGATAGGCCAAGTTCTTCTACCAACCCACTCTTCATTAAGCAAGACGACGACATGTCATCATTCGTCACCAAGAGCCACCTCTTTGGTGCACAACGAGCATTGCATCAAGAGCAACAAACAATGACCGACCTCATCGACAATCTCGCTACCGACTTGCGACTCTCCTAGCAACGAACAAGAGACTACTTCGACAACAAGCTTGACGCTCACAAGCAAGAGAAGGATTCAAGAATGGACGAGATCCATGCCTTGTTGGTGAACCGCCCTCCTTACACTTCTTCATACTCAAGATGGAGCCGCTCAAGTCAACACTCCGACGACACCTTCTCCGTCTCAAGTACACCGACATCGAACACTCTTCGACGAGCCGCGCGTCAAGACCGTCATGCATCTCGCAACCCTCTACACGGCAATCCTTCAAAAGAGCACGTCGACGAGCAAGTACATCATCCTCAACCAAACCAAGATCCTTTTGCACAAGCTCAAGAACGACAACGTCAACATCTCCAAGAGGAAGAACGAGCGCGTCAACATCAAGAGGAACAAGACGCCGAGGCTCAACGTCTTCAACAACAACAACGTGAAGCACAAGCTCTTGAGGCGCAACGTGCCCTTCAAGATTCAAGTCGAGCCATTGCCAAACCTAACCACAATAGGCACAATCAAGAGGAAGCACTTCGAGAAGAAATCCAAGAGTGGAACTATCAACCAAGATTGCAGCGTCAAGTTCTTCAGCCTCCTCCTCAAGCTCGATAAGCTCCTCCACAACCTCAATTTCAACAAGAGCAAGTTGACTATGGACATCCTCCACGGCAAGAGCAACATGAGGTTGATTATCCTCCACGTCAAGGGCGTCATAATCACCCTCGACCACAACACAATGAAGAGAAACGCTACAACAAGCTAAAGTTCACCATGCCCAAGTTCAATGGAAGCAATGATCTCGAAGAGTACCTATCATGGGCATTGAAGGTCGACAGAAGATCGCTATGGCATCACTTGAGTTCCAAGACTATGTTCTCATATGGTGGGAACAAATCCTTGAGCGCCGAGAAGCAAGAGGTGAACCACCAATCACCACTTGGGCTAAAATGAAAGATGTCATGCTAGCATGTTTTTTGCCCACATACTACAACCGCGATCTCTTCAAGAAGCTCCAACTACTCAAGCAAGGAACAAAGAGCGTTGGAGAATACTACAAGGAAATGGAGATAGCCATGATAAGAGCCAATGTCACGGAAGATGATGAGCAAACTATGGCATGCTTCTTGAATGGCCTCAATCATCCCATCAAGAAGATTGCCGACTTCCAACCCTACTCCAACCTCATTGAGCTCGTGCATCAAGCTACCAAAGCGGAACGTCAAGTGCAAGATGACTTCAAGTACGCCAAGTACTCATCCAAGACCTACGGCTTCTCCAACACTCAAGCTTCAACGACTCCTCAGACTTCTACCTCAACCAAGCCATCTACAAGCAACGACGACAAGTCAAGTTACAAGAAAACTTCGACAACCTCAAGTCGTCGTCCTCCTACTACAAGCAACTTCAAGCCGCGCGCTTCATTATCTACTCCACCCAATGAGACCGTCAAGACAAGCTCCTTCAAGTGTTTCACTTGTGGCGGTCGAGGCCACAAGTCCTTTCAATGCACCAACAAGCTCACCATGATCCTCAACGACGATGGAACCTATGACTCTATGAGTGAAGAGGAAATGGAAGCCCTTGAGCAAGTGGCCATGCACCGGCGCGTGAACAACTATGAAGACGATCAAGTCTTTTGTGATGAGGATTTGAGCCCCACTCTCGTTGTCTCCAAAGTCTTGACTCTTCAACATCAACAAGACGAAGACCAAAGATGCCACATCTTCCACACTAAAGCCTGCATCAATGGAAGGTCCGTCAAGGTCATCATCGATGGAGGTAGTTGTCACAACTTGGCAAGTGAAGAACTATGCTCCAAGCTACAATTGGTCAAGATGAAGCACCCGCACCCCTACAAAGTCCAATGGCTAAGCGATTCCGGCACTATAAAATTTGAGCATACGGTCAAGGTTTCCTTCAAAATTGGAGCATATGAAGACACTCTGGAGTGGGATGTCGTCCTGATGTCCGTTTGCCACCTCCTTCTTGGTCGACCATGGCAATTTGACCGCGGCGTCATGCACAACGGGCGTACCAATCACTATAGCTTCAAGATGAAAGGGAAGGAATATGTGCTACGACCTATGTCTCCTAGTCAAGTGATTGCCGACAAGAAATCCACCCATCGTGGAGAAAAGAGTGAGAAAGTGTTCCACCCAAAAGAGAGTGAGAGCCACAAGCCAAAACCGAGTGCCTCCATGATGAGTGACAAGAAAAACTTCGTCCTATTTACCACCAAAGGTGAGATGAGAGAAGTGTGTGAGAACCCATCAAGTGTTATGCACTTTTTTGTTGTGTGCAAGGACGAGGCACCAAAAACTAACACCTCCCACGATCTACCTTTAGTGTTATCTTCTCTTTTGCAGGAATTCCAAGATGTTTTTACCGATGAGCTACCTCCAGGTCTACCTCCTGTACGAGGCATTGAGCACCGACTTGACCTCATCCCCGGAGCACCTCTACCTAACAAAGCTCCATACCGTGTCAACCCCGAAGAAACTAAGGAGATCCAATGGCAAGTACAACAACTCATCGACAACAGACATGTACGTGAAAGCTTAAGCCCTTGTGCCCTTCCAGTTGTACTTGTGCCCAAGCAAGATGGAAGTTTTCGCAAGTGCTCGGATTGTAGACCCATCAATGCTATCACCGTTCGTTATAGGCATCCTAGTCCTCGCCTAGATGATATGCTAGATGAAGTTAGCGGTGCCACCATTTTCTCAAAAATTTATCTTAAAAGTGGATATTATCAAATCCGCATACAAGAAGGTGATGAATGGAAACCCGCTTTCAAAACCAAATTTGGCTTGTACGAGAGGTTGGTTATGCCTATGGGTTTATCGGAAGCTCCCAGTACTTTCATGCGTCTTATGAATTTTGTGCTTTGTCCTTACATTGGAGTGTTTGTTATGGTTTACTTCGATGACATACTTGTTTTTAGAAAATCCATGAAAGAGCATCTAAATCATGTTAGGGATGTTTTGCAAACTCTTCGCAAGGAACGTCTTTATGCCAACATGAAAAAGTGCACATTTGGTGTTGACAAGCTTGTTTTCTTGGGTTTTGTTGTTTATTCCAAGGGTGTCCATGTTGATGAATCTAAAATTGAAGCAATTAAAACTTGGCCCCAACCGACCAATTTGCAACAAGTGCATAGCTTTCTTGGCCTTGCGGGTTTCTATCGTTGCTTTGTGAAAGACTTTGGCACCATCGCTGCACCTTTGCATGCCTTGAGTAAGAAAAATGCTCCTTTTGTTTGGGAACCCTTGCAATCTACCGCTTTTCATGAGCTCAAATCTTTGCTTACTCATGCTCCGATTCTTGCTTTACCCAACTTTGACAAAACTTTTGAGGTTCATTGCGATGCAAGTGGTAACGGAATTGGCGAAGTTTTGATGCAAGAAAAACGAGCCATTGCATATTTTAGTGAAAAACTCTCCGGTGCTCAACTTAATTATCCAATCTATGACAAAGAATTGTATGCTTTAGTATGTGTGCTACATGTTTGGGAACATTATGTTCGACCACATGAGTTTGTCATACATACCGATCATGAAACACTTAAATACTTAAAAGGCCAAACTAAGTTGAACAAGCGTCATGCCAAATGGAGTGAACTCATTGAATCTTTCACTATGTGATCAAGTACATTAAGGGTAAGGAAAATGTAGTGGCGGATGCCCCTTCCCACATATGCATGCTTGTCACTAAACTTGAGTTGAATGTTATTGGCTTTGAGCACATAAAAGACTTTTATGTGAATGATCCTTCCTTTGCTACTCCTTATGCTAAGTGTTTGACACATACATCTTGGGAACGATATTACCTCAAGGATGATTATCTTATGAGAGCTAACAAACTTTGCATTCCCGAGTCTTGTCTTCGTTTGCTCCTTTTGCAAGAGGCTCATGAAGGCGGACTCATGGGACACTTTGGTCATACTCTTTTATACCCAGTTTTTACTATGCATTAGTATTGCCCACAAATATTTGCATGAGTAGGATTGGGAACATGTGGTTTTGGTTGTAGTGCTTAAGGTAGGACGGTAATACCTTTTGATCACCCCGGGAATATATGTTATGCTTATTATTGCTTAGCCATGCTCGTAGACGGGGATTGGATCGTGATTCACACATGGAAGTTTGAGAGTTATTTTAATCATGGATAACATTAAGGTGGCAACTTTAATATACCTCTGGGTGGATTGGTTGAGGCACCCGGGGAACCCAGTGTTGTCTATTTTTGGAAAGCCCGGAGTACCCGTGTGATTATCCTATGGAATGCCACCCATGCTCAAAGGGATCATATAAGATTATTCATGCTAGAAACTTCCGTGTCCAGCCACAAGCCATTATGGGCACTGGCATAGTTGAGTAAGTCGCGTGAGCTCTTGAAGAGGTAGACTAGCAGATTTAGAGGGATGTAGGTGGTACTGTCTACCTGGAGTAGAGAGTTAATGCTTCAGAAAGGCTATGTCTCGATCATCCGATCATGGATGCGATCGAGTCTTGTGGGGAAAAGTGCGCAAACCTCTGCAAAGTGTATAAACTAATCATGGTTAGCCATGTCCCCGCTTATGGACATCTTGAGTATCTAGTACTTGAATCTATTGATGTGATCTCATCACGTTACTTAATTTAATTATGGTGTTGGGTTAATGATGATACTTTTAATTGGGATTTGAGTTGGGGTTACCTTCTCAAATAATGGGCAACATGGGAGTAGTTAAATAAATTTATTCCTTTGTTGTAGGGAAAAACTAGCTTTATGCAAAATTATGAAACGTACAACCTCCACCAGCCAAATTTTGCATGTAGATATAGTTCTTGCATTATCATTGCTTTACAGTGTAACTATGCTAGCATATTCCATGTGCTGAACCGTTTCGGGCTGCAACGTCTTATGTTGCAGACTACTCAGACGATGAATAAGGTGTGATAGGTCATTGTTTTGCACTCAGCTATGCCGTTAAAGTTGATGGACTCATTTACCTTCGAAGCTTCCGCAGTTATCTAGTTTAGATGGCCTTCAGCCATGATTTATTTATGTAATCATACTCTTTATGAGAACTCGATGTAATAAGTGTGTGATTGAAACTCTGTTATAATTCCTCGAGTACTGTGCGTCTCACCATTACCGATCCACGGATGACACTGATGCACAGAGACTTGACCGTTTGAGGTCTAGTCGCTACGTTATCCCACCATGGCCATCGCCCACGAAGGACTTGCCTTACTAGGGTAGATCTTCATGAAGTAGGTGATCTCCTTGCCCATACAAACTCCTTGGTTCAACTCCACAGTCTTGACGGAGTCTCACAAGTGACACCTAACTAATCTAGGAGAGACCACTCTCCAAAAGGTAATAGATGGTGTGTTGATGATGAACTCCTTGCTCTTGTGCTTCAAATGATAGTCTCCCCAACACTCAACTCTCTCTCACAGATTTGGATTTGGTGGAAATATGATTTGAGTGGAAAGCAACTTGGGGAAGGCTAGAGATCAAGATTATTGTGGTTGGATTGGAATATCTTGATCTCAACACATGACTAGGTGGTTCTCTATCAGAAAACGAATGCTGGAAGTGTAGGCACATTCTGATGGCTCTCTCCACGAATGGAGGATGGGTGGAGGGGTATATATAGCCTCCACACAAAATCTAATTGTTACACACAATTTACCAAACTCGGTGAGACCGAATACTCAAACTCGGTCAGACCGATTTAGTTCAATATGTGAACGTTAGGATTTTCGGTGGGACTGACATGTCAACTCGGTGGGACCAATTTCATTAAGGTTAGGGCATAACGTAATCTCGGTGAGACTGATCACATGAACTCGGTGAAACCGATTTCTGTAATAGGCAAACAAAGAGTTGGTCAGGCAAACTCGCTCATTTCGGTAAGACCGAAACGTTACGAAGAGGAAATAGAGAGTTTGCATTGCAAACTCAGTGGGACCAATCGCTCATCTCGGTTAGACCAAAATGCTACAAAGGTAAACAGAGAGTTTGCAATCCCATCTCAGTCAGACCGAGATCCCTATCGGTGAGACCAAACTGATTAGGGTTTCTGGCTATTGCTATGTTAAATGAACTCAGTGGCACCGGATATATCAAATCGGTGGGGCCGAGTTTGACTTTTGGTTTGGGACATAAGTGGATATGAGAAAGTGATTGAGGGCTTTTGGAGCATATCACTAAGCATTTTGAGCAAGCAAGCCATTAAGCAACACCTCATCCCCTTTTAATAGTATTGGATTTTCCTATGGACTCAATGTGATCTTGGATCACTAAAATGAAAATGTAGAGTCTCGAGCTTGAGCCAATATGTGTCCTTAGCATTTTGAAGGGTCCACATTCCTAGTCCATGCCATGCCAATCATTGAACTTTCTGAAATGATCATCTTGAAAGAGTATTAGTTCAATGAGTTATATGTTGTTAGGAATTACCAAAACTGCCCAGGGATAGTTGTACTTTCACTTGGACTCCAAGTCAGAAGACCTTGGAGTAGACGACAAGCCACAGGGGGGCGCCTAGGGGGGTAGGGCGCTCCCCCTGCCCTGTGGCCTACTCCAACACCCCCTGACCTAATTCTTCGTCCTATATATTCACATATATTCCCAAACCTCCAGAAGCATCCATGAAAACACTGTTCCACCGCCGCAACCTTATGTTCCCGTGATATCCCATCTTGGGGCCTTTTTCGGCATCCTGACGGAGGGGGGATTGGATCATGGAGGCCTTCTACATCAACTCTATTGCCCTTCCGATGAAGCGTGAGTAGTTTACCACAGACGTACAGAACCCATGGCCTCGCACTCCCATTCGGGTGGACCAACGACGTTCCGACAAAACCGATCTACTGCCATGACACTCTCCCGGCCACTCCGACTAACTCCCAACTGGGCTAAGTCATGGGTGGCCCCGTGTCTACCCGAGACACCAACAGCCACCGTCGTGGCAAAATGGTCCCAAACGGGGACAAGCGCTCTCAATACAAACGACGGGCACACAAGGCTTATGCCGTCCTACCTGATCAGGGTAGCGCCCGCGCATAACCTTCCCTCATTGGAGGCACCGGCGAGAGGCATGACAATAGCATCGCATTAGGGCCTTCCCATAAAAGGCAAATGTGGTTGCACTGGAAAAGCCCGGTTCGGTGGCACCTGACCAACTTAATGACGGAATTTAACCCCAAAAATATAACTGTGATAACGGATACTCCGATGTCAACTATCAAACTATAATCCAAGTCATAGTAGTATCCAACAAATAATCCAAGCATAATATCATCATCTCAAAATACTCCAAGGGTAGCACAACACTACTATCATGATGAATTTGAAAACAATAATACTACTACTCCATTAACAAGAATAAAGCTATACAGCTAAGATCCACATGTAAACACCATCTCTGAAAATAACACTCCAAGCAATAGAACATGAACTAGCATCATGAAAATAATCAAACTAACCACTAATAATCCAAAGGTAGCATGACATTCAAAGTAATACTCCAAAATATACTAACAGATATCATCATGAAACAATCATAATATCAACCACTAATACTCCAATGACAACATGGTACTCATCAACTGCAAACATAACTCCTAGTAATCCAAACAATAGCATGGCAACAGTAAGATCAAAATAATACTCCGAGAAAATGCCATGCACAAAGTCATGTAGCTAAAGCAATATTTTAAACAAGTTCAAATAGATTAAACCATGTCACTGCATTACAGTGATGCAAATGGAGGGTGTGGCTTGCCTGGGGTGTAAGAAATCACCGGGAGAAAGTGCGAGAAACTCGCGGAACGAATCGCTGGAAATCGTACTCTCTCGGAGGGGGATGAATAAGGGCACGAGCATAATGTTTATTTTCAGAATATTAAAACATGGTGAAAATGGTTCCATCAGAATGGGCTTGACGAAACAAAGAAGTGGGCTTTGGAATCACCTGATTTGGAGCTACGGGTAAAAAGATATAGCTATTTTTCTGCCAGGGACCTATCTGTAATAGAAATTTTTACAGACTGGGCCAAAACAGAAAAACTGAAAGCGCATTCCAGGAACAACTTATCCACGTCATCAGAGGCGGGACCGAGCGCGTGCGGCTGCCAGGTGGGGTTAGCGGGGTGTGAGACTGACAGGCGGGCCCCACACGGGTGGCCTAGATCAACGTCCGAAGGCTGACCGGTGGGCCCGAGGAAGAGGCGGGCCCTGCCTGCCCGAGGTCAACTCCTTCCTCCCGCTTGCGCCCATGATGCAGAGGGATGGGCACGCCCCGGCGAGGCTCCTGGGCGGCTCCAGCCATCTCCCGCTCCGTGCCGCACACCAGCGTGCTCAGGGAGACCAGCCGCACCCGCATGGACCATCTAATTTCGTCGGAGAGTACTGGAGCAGGCAGGGCCATGGCCACGGCAGACGAGAGCTTTGGGTGGAGTTGGGTCTCGTGGCAAATGGAGCTCCGGCGAGGGGGTGAGGGCCTGGGGATGGTAGACGGAGTGGTGGAGGTCTACTGGTGGAGGAGATGGCTAGAGGTGGTGGAGCGGAGGGAGATGGCCAGGGTCACCAAAATCGGAGGGACCCGAGGCGGCGGCCGAGGAGGCGATGGAAGAGCAGGGGGCAGCTCGAGCTCAACGGAGAGGTTGGGCAGGACCAGAGGAGGGTGGTGAGGCTGCTGGAGTGCTCGGGCTGCGCGGGGAGGGGCTATTTATAGCCGGGGCAAAGGCACGGGCTCGGGTGCCGCCGCGGGGATCCGGCCAACGCTCTGGCGACAGCCAGCGATCATAGGAGGGCGCGGGAAGGCGACGAGGGAGGCAACAGACGAGCCGCAGAGGTGCACAGGGCAAGAGGGGCCGAGGGCACAGAGGGGAAACGACCACGACACCTTTAATGCTCGGTCGGCCATAGTGCGCCCGTGGGGGCACGGCGACGAGCGATGACAGAGGGCTTACGGAGGGGTAGATGGCTCCAGGAGGATGGCGACGATGTGGGGAACACGCTGGACAGGCCCGTGCTCGCTGAGACGCCGAGCAGAGGCCCGATCAAGAAGACGTTTTGGACGCGGCCATTGCATGTCAAAATGGTGGTCACCACCAGTACTGGCATGCGTGGGAGTCAAACAGCTGGCAAATGATGTCTAGGGGTTAGTCCTTCTTGGGTAGGTTGCAACTGAGGTGGTAGCTCGGTGAAAACTGCTCTGGTTAAATGGTAAGTGACCTCTGAAGTTTACTATAATAAACTTTATCAACTAAGTATGATCAACAGAGAGATGCTATGTGTCAAGTGTTATGTCTGGGGTGTTTGGTCTAGGAAGGACTACATTCCTGGGGAGTTTGGGAAGAAATGGGCCAAGATTTAATATAGTTGCTTTGCAACTGCCAAATCTGGCCAGAAACTAAATTTGGATGATGCACTCACCTGGAGAAGAAACTTGGGCTAAGATTGGGCAACGCTTTATTATTTGGATATATGAAGATGCTGTAAAAAGCTCATGCCAAATGGACAAAGCCAAAATGGCACTTGCTTCACAAACATCATTTTTGTCCAGAAACTTGGAATAATTTTGGTGATCAAATGTCTCATAGAAATGATGCAAAATTGGGTGGAGAGATGTTTTATGGGTATAAGAATGATCTGGTAATTTATCAAGATTTTTGAAGCAATACGAAATGCACTTGCTTCACAACCTGGAAAGATTGCCAGAATCAAAGATTTGCTCCTGTGCTCACATAGACGATTGGATAGGGCTGCAAATGAGTGGAGGGGGTTAATATGACCACATGAAGGAGTGTGAAAAAGTTCAACTCATTTGGGTACTCCTAGCTAGTACTTCCTTCACAAAGCCTTCTGTCTGACAGAAACTTTGAAAATTCACTGAGGAAGATTGGCTAGGAAAATAAAGTTGAAGTTGTGCTTGAGGCAATTATTTGGACATATAAGCATGCCAAAAAAGATTGGGAGCCACTAGGAAAAATATAAATGACACTTTCTTCACAAAGTGCCATTCAGGGCAGAATAGAAAAAGGAATATTGGGGAATTATTTTTGAACTGGCCAAGGAAATGTTTGGGCATATTTGAGCTATATATGACCGAAAGGAATTATGAGAATTATTTTGGGATTTTTGGATGGACACAAATATAGGTTGCTTCACAACCTAGGGCAGATAGGGTTATTCCTTTAATAGAAGAAAGGAATATTCCCTAGAAAAGAATTTTAGGGTTTGGTCAAGAAGTGAAGTGACATGATCTTGGCAAGGTTTGAGAATGATGAGCCACTTGGGAGGAGGAATGAGGATGATTTCCCAGGTGGCAAGGCCACAGAACCACTCCAAAAAGAAAAACAGAGCAAAAACCAAATAAATCAGAAGAAAAAGAAAAGGGCCAAAATCCAGGCTGTTACACATTTTTGTAAGTTCGGCGAAAATGCCTGCGGAGCAATAGACCCTCTTAGCAAAGCAAACATGTCGCCTCTGAACACACTCTACAGTAAGTATTTCTTACCATTGGCAATTTGCGTGTCACGACCGGTTTTTCAATAAAATAATTATTGAGAAAATCGATCTTTAAATCCCAGTATAGGAAAAGTCATCCTCACTGGTAGACAAATACTTGATGAACAGAGGACCAGTAGCATTAAATATATTACAGGGTTGAGCTGAGGCTGCTCAACAATTTATTACAAACTCGCCAATATCTTACATAAGGGCGGTTATGACGCAGGGGTGTGGTGGCATGCTACTAGCTCGAGATAAAAAGTGGTTGTGGATAACTTGACTCCTAACTGGCAACTCATCGAGCATCGAGGTGAGGCTCGATGAATTTATTCTGGGGTTGCGGAAGCAGATATTACAGTGACCAAAACAGGATCGCACGGGACTGACTGGGACTCCTCTAGGCGTCGGACTCGCTATCAAACTCTTCATCCATGAGATCGCCTTCGTCAACATCTGGCCAAATCAACAAGCCAGGTGAGTACTTTGAAAGTACTCGCAAGACAGTTCGGACAAACGATATAATCAATGAATGCATGAATGCGTCATGAATAAAAATGATGCTCATACAACAATAATAATGTTTATGCACGACTTGATAAGTAAACGAATAAATGAAAACCGATCGGGTGTCTGGAGCGACGCCTCGAAAGGTAAACAAAATAAAAACTCATGCCGCAGTCGGGCGCCTAAGTGACACCACATAAAGGGCTTAAAAGAAATGCCGCAGTCGGGCGTCTTAGCGACACCACATAAAGGGCTTAAAAGAAATGCCGCAGTCGGGCGTCTTAGCGACACCACATAAAGGGCTTTAAAAGAAATGCCGCAGTCGGACGTCTGAGCGACATCACAGACAGGGCTTGAGAAGAAATGCCACAGTCGAACGTTTGAGCGACATCGCAGACAGGGCTTGAAAAGAAATGCCACAATCGGACATCTGAGCGACGTCACAGACAGGGCTTATAATAAAAGTAAATACAAGTATGCCACCGTCGGACGTCTGAGCGACATCACAGACATGGCTTGAAATAAAAGTAAATACAAGTATGCCACCGTCGGACGTCTAGGCGACATCACAGATAGGGCTTACAATAAATGTAAATACAAGTATGCCGTCGTCGGACGTCTGAGCGACATCACAGACAGGGCTTGTAATAATTGTGAATAACAAGATTAGTCCATCCACAAGAATAATCTTTTAACCAGATTTATCACACATGTATTCCACCGGAGTTTTGTCACTGAGGCTGATACCTGACAAGATAAGATGAATATAGTACTTGAACATGTACAAGATGATTGAAAGATTTCTGACTCTGCAGAGTTGGTATTGACTGACCACAGCCAACGGATTTCCGTCGTCACGAATGGACTAGTTCTGTTTATGGTATTTCAGTAGAAACACATTTAACTAGTACACACCCATTTCACCTCACGATGCCAGGAATCACCCTGGACAACGTCCAAGAAAAACTTTAAGACAGGGAGGCTACAACCTCGAATAGCATGGGATCAAATTTCTATACGCGCGCTGTAAGGGGTGCCCCCCTCTCGGTCCCAACCGGAAACACCCATGCCCCCTGACCGGATGACAGGCTTTAATCTAGGGCCATGGAACCCTCATCCCGGCCTCTCTATTTGTGTGTACCAGGAAAACGGTTTGCAACTTACTAAGCCATATTCCTTTTGGAAAACATGTGATAGTACAGGAAGGAAATGAATGGAAATGTGATTTGATTCACGATGACACGGAAGTCAAATAATCTGGCATAAGACTGGCATGTCACAACACTGCCATCTTACCCATCCTCATTCCATCACATGGCCAGGCAAATATGTATCCAACAACATAATGCTTTTCCAAAACTTACTTTCCACTTATGTGCATGAAATATAACATTCAAAGAAATGTTCATAAACATGCCATGACTAAACTAATATGCAAACATGCAACAACCACTCATCATATCAAGAGTTCAAACAGGCTTGCCTGGTTCGGAGTAGTCGGAGTTTAACTGTGTGAAGTTTGCAGCTCTGTCACCTCCTCCGGTATCTACGGTATAAGAAAAATACGTACGTAACGTAAATACCGTGAGTGTACAGAAAAATGTTCCAATTATTTTTCAAATAAATATGACAAAAAACTAGACAGAAAAATAAAACTGACAGAAAAGGAATCAATCAAAAACCATTTTCTGTTTAAAAGTTATAAGAGTTTTGGTCCAAGGACCCATCTGTAATGAAACAGAAAGTTTCCAGGGGGTTCTGCGGAAAAGTCCAGAAAACGTTTCGTTTAAAAGAAACGGCTGAGAGACTGACAGGCGGGCTCCACCCGTCAGGTTTGAATTTTCAAACGAGGGAAACAGAGCGCGATGGCGCCCGAGAGGTGCGGTGGTCGCCGACGGCGATCCACGGCGAGGCAAGGTGATCGGGGGTTACCTTCGTGATCAGTGCACCTTTCCGCGTCTGTGGGTGGTGGTGGTGGTCGCCGGCGAGCACTGTGTCGACGGCAGCCCTTGCTCCGGCGGATGGCGGTTCGGGCAGTCGTGGATCTCGCCGGAGGGAGTTGCGGTGCCCAAATTGAAGTGGGGGTTAGCCTACTGGAGGTTGTACGAGGCTACGGGCAAGAGCAGGGCGGAGGAGGAGTTCTCACCGAAGAGAACGTTGCCGGAGCCCGAGGCGGATGGAGGTGGTCGGAGTCAAAGAAGAAAGGCCCCTCGAGGCTCTCCCAGTGGCTAGGCGGGGTCTAGTGAGGTGGTGGAGTTGTGCCGGGGCGAGAGCAAGCTCGGGGGGTGCTATTTATAGCCGGCCCGAGGCGGTTGCCATGAACGGATAAGTCCGGCGGGTGATTACGGCGGTGCTGTGGCGGGACGGTCGGCTTAGGAGCTTGAGCATCGTCTAGGTGGAGCATTGGTGCCATTTCAGCGTCCAACTCAGCACGGGAGGGAGGGTTATGGCCTGCCCTCGACGGAACGGCAGCACGGCCCGTCGGCGGCAGAGAACGCGCTCTGCGCGTGCCAGGCCACGGCGCCGGTGCTGCATGCGTGCGCTGGCAAGGAGGTGGCCACGCGGAGCCCTCAGGAGGTTTGGGCGGCGCCGAACGGCGTTCTGCCGCGGTGTTGTCCCCTGTCGGCCGTTACGGTGGTTCTGCCGCCGCGGGACACGCCGGCGCAGGCGGGCTAGGGCGCCACCGACGCCAGGAAGACGCCAAGCGCGCGTGTGGTGCTCCGGACAAGAGGGAGGGGCTACGAGCATCGAGCCAAATGCACAGTGGGCATGTGACTGAAGTTCTGACGGAGAAACGACACTGAAACTCTGAATTTACTGAATATGAACAGAAACAGTGCATGCCAAGTGTTCGACAGAATGACTCTGGCATGTAGGGATTTTTCCTTGAGCTAATTTTTGGTGGAGAGGTCTCTCATTGCTACTAGAGATTGCCTGAATTTTGGTGGAATTTTTGGAGAAGTGTAGATATGAATTTCACCAAATTTGGCAAATCTGGTCCAAACTTGTAGAGAGTGAAATTTGAAATTTTTGAAAAGAAGAAGAGTGGATCAAGATAGTTCTAGGTTGTGGGTACTAAGTACTATCCAGGGAAGTTGGTTTGGGATCAAGAATCAAAGGCATTAGGGTACTTGCTTTGCAAATCACCTAGGTTCAAAAGAAAGGACAAAATTGTTTTGGGAAAAGAAATCATTGGAATAAAATCCAAAAATGGATTTTATTAGTTTGGACAGAATGTTTTGGTTGTACCCAAGTGTGAGGAGGGGTTTTGGGGGAGTTTTACCATAAGAGGCATGGTAAACAAGAATGGATCAAAATCAAATGAAAGCCCAAAAATCAAAAAGGTTTTCTTTTTAGAAGAAACTAAATCCAAGAAAAGATATTTGAGAGGGCAAACTTAGAAGAGGGTTTCTAAGAAGGGTTTAAATGACCTTCTGCAAACCAAGCAAGGCTCTTCCTGGAAACGAAAACCACAAAATTTTTGGAGTGTCACAGCACCTACCCCCTTAGGAAAAATCTCGTCCCCGAGATTCCAGCTGATCCTTAAACAGGTGCGGGTGCTCTGTCCGAAGAAAATCCTCGCTCTCCCAAGTTGCTTCATTCTCGGTGTGATTGCTCCACTGAACTTTGAAAAACTTGATGGTTTTCTGTCGGGTCCTCCTCTCAGACTCTTCTAATATTTTTATTGGGTGCTCCCGGTAGGTGAGGTCTGGTTGCACGTCAAGATTTTCATGTGATACTTGCTTCTCTGGATTGCTCACGTACTTTCTTAACTGCGAGATGTGAAACACGTTGTGGATTCCGGATAAGTCTCCGGGTAGGTCTAGCTGGTAGGCTACCGTGCCTCTTCGGGCCACTATATGAAATGGTCCGATGAATCTTGGTGCTAGCTTTCCCTTAATCCTGAATCGCTGCAGACCCTTCATAGGAGAAACTCTTAGGTATACCAATTCTCCAGGTTCAAAACTGTTTTCCTGATGCTTTCGATCGTAATAACTCTTCTGCCGACTCTGAGCTATTTTGAGTCGATCTCTAATTGTTTTAACCTTCTCCTCGGCCTCCTTGAGCATGTCTGGGCCGAAGATATGGCTGTCTCCGGTCTCTGACCAATTTAGCGGGGTACGACATCTTCTCCCATATAGAGCTTCAAAGGGTGCCATTTGCAAGCTGGCTTGATAGCTGTTGTTGTATGCGAACTTTGCATATGGAAAACTTCCTTCCCAACTGGTTCCGTAGGTGAGAACGCAGGCTCTCAGCATGTCTTCTAGGATTTGGTTTACGCGTTCAGTCTGCCCATCAGTCTGGGGATGGTATGCGGTACTGAATGCTAGTTGGGTTCCCTGTGCCTGTTGTAGGTGATCCCAAAATCTAGAGACGAACTGTGTGCCTTTGTCAGATATGATAGTCTTTGGGACTCCATGCAGGCAGATGATACAGGCAAGATAAAGTCTGGCCAACCTCTGAGTGGTGTGAATTGTCTTCACCGGAATAAAATGTGCCACTTTGGTTAATCTGTCGGTTATGACCCATATGGCATCGTTTCCGTGTCGTGACCGTGGCAGTCCAACAATGAAATCCATTCCAATCTCGTCCCACTTCCACTCGCGTATCTTGTTTGGCTGTAACAGCCCGGCTGGTTTCTGGTGCTCGGCCTTGATATGTTGACAAGAGTCACAACATGCAATGAACGTGGCTATATCTCTCTTCATACCGTGCCACCAAAAATTTCCCTGAAGGTCTTTGTACATTTTTGTCCCTCCAGGATGGATTGAATACGGAGCTGTGTGACTTTCAGCCAAAATTTGCTGTTTGAGGTCCTTGATATTTGGTACGCAAAGTCTCTCTCCGTACCACAATATCCCTTGCTCATCTATGTTGAATTCTGAGGCCTTGCCCAAATTCACTTTCCTTTTTATGCCCTCAATGCTGGGGTGTCCGTGCTGGGCTTCCTTGATCTTTTCCATCAGGGTAGGCTGTATTTCCAGATTCGACACACTGCCTTCGGTAACCATTATTAAATTGAGTATGGCAAATTCTTGTTGAAATTCTGGCCTCAATTTTGGTATACTGTCGTCGTCCGTGCTGGGATTCCGACTAAGGGCATCTGCCACAACATTTGCTTTTCCGGGATGATAGTGGATTCCAACATCATAATCCTTCACCAACTCTAACCAGCGTCGTTGCCGTAAATTTAGTTCCGGCTATGTGAAAATATACTTAAGACTCTTATTGTCTGTGTATATATCACAACGATTCCCAAGTAGGAAGTGTCTCCATTCCTTGAGTGCATGGATGACCGCTGCCAATTCCAAGTCATGAGTGGGATAATTCTCCTCATGCTTGCGAAGTTGTCTGGAGACATACGCAACTACCTTGCCTTCTTGCATCAATACGCATCCGAGGTCTTTCCGGGATGCGTCACAATATACCTCAAAATTCTTGTGTATATCTGGCACAATTAATACTAGTGCCGTTGTTAATTTGCTTTTTAGCTCTTCGAAGCTTTTCTCACATGCTTCTGTCCATTCAAACTTCTTGCCTTTCTTGAGCAATTGTGTCATGGGCTTTGCTATAGTGGAGAATCCTTCAATAAATCTCCGATAATAGCCTGCCATTCCCAAGAAACTCCGTACGTCCGTTATGTTAGCTGGTGGTTTCCAGCCAAGTACGACCTTGACTTTTTCCGGGTCTACTGCAATACCTTCTTGGGTTAGCACGTGGCCCAGAAAACCCACCTGTCTTAGCCAAAATTCACATTTGCTGAATTTGGCGTACAGTTGATGTTTCCTGAGTTCTCCGAGTACAATCCTGAGATGCTCAGCGTGCTCTTCTGGTGTTTTGGAGTATATCAGAATATCATCGATGAATACCACAACAAACTTGTCCATATACTTCATAAATACTTTGTTCATGAGGTGAAAAAAATATGCGGGGCGTTGGTTAGCCCGAATGGCATCACTGTGAACTCATACAGCCCATATCTAGAAGTGAAGGCGGTCTTGGGAATATCTTCTGTTCGCACCTTTAATTGATGGTATCCTGATCTCAAGTCAATTTTTGAGAAGACTTTGGCCTGTGCGAGCTGATCAAATAAATCATTTATTCGGGGCATTGGGTATTTGTTCTTGATTGTGACCATGTTGAGAGCTCGATAATCAATGCACAATCTCAGTGTTCCACCCTTTTTCTTGGCAAATAAAATTGGAGAACCCCAAGGTGAGGAACTGGCTCGTATGTATCCTTTCTCCAATAATTCTTTTATTTGCTTCTTCAACTCCACCAATTCGGATGGTGCCATTCTGTATAGTTTCTTGTAAATGGGAGCGGTTCCGGGTGCTAGCTCAATGCTGAATTCTATCTCTCGGTCTGGTGGCATGCCTGGTAGTTCTTCTGGAAATACGTCTGGGAATTCACATACTACTGGAACCTTGTTCAGTTCAGAAACGTCCACCATATTTAATCTCGGTTGCCGAGGTATTTGTCTCTCTTTGGCTGAAACTTTTATCTTCTTCCCATGATGGTGTGTGAGAATCACGGTCCGGTTGAAGTAGTCAATAAAACCTTTGTTGGTGGTTAACCAATCCATCCCTAGGATGACATCCAGTCCTTTGCTTTCCAATACAATGAGGTTGGCGTAAAACTTCAATCCTTCAAATTCAATAACCAAACCTTGACAGTAACTCTGGGTCACTTGCTTAATTCCAGGGGACTTGATGATCATTGATTTTTCCAAGGGAAGCATCAAAAAATTATTTTGCAAAGCAAAATCCTTCGAAATGAATGAGTGAGAAGCTCCAGAATCAAACAAAACCATGGCAGGTATTGTGTTGACGGGGTACGTACCGAGTACGATATCTGGGGCGTTCTGTGCTTCCTCGCGGGTCACGTGGTTCAGGTGACCTTTCCGGTGGTTGTTATTGGGGTTGAAATTGCTTCGCTTTGGCGCTGAATTATTGCCACCATTATTGGGCTTCAGGGTCGAGTTCCTTGGCTTGGGGCACTGCTTGGCATAGTGCCCTTCTTCTCCACAAGTGTAACAAGTAACGCCTGGGCGATAGGTCAACTCCTTGTCTCTTGCATGGAAATTCTTGATTAGGCGTGAATTATCCATCGGGGTTTTGTGTATTCCACCCTTCTGAAATTCCGTCTTGCTTCTGGGGTTGCGAGCAAAAGTAGTCTGGTCCCTTTTTCGCTTGCGGAAATCTTCCAGGCTATGTCGCTCATTTTCCAGAGTAATGGCCATATCCACCAGTGTTTTAAAATCTGGGAAGGTATGCACAACCAGCTGGCATTTAAGGGCGGGTGCCAGGCCTTCCAGGAATTTTTCCATCTTCTTGCTCTCAGTCATGCGCTCTTCATTGGCGTAGCGAGACATCATAGTAAATTGGCTGTTGTATTCTAACACTGTCATGGTCCTTTGCTTGAGGTCATCAAATTCTCTCTTCTTGATTTTCATAACACTCTTAGGAATGTGTGCCCCATGAAAACCTTGTTTGAAATCCTCCCAGGTTATTTCATTTTCGTTGGGGTGCATGTGCAGGAAGTTTTCCCACCACGATGCGGCTGCTCCCGTGAGGTAATGTGGTGCATACAATACTTTTTCACGGTCTGAACACTGTGCAATAATTAATTTTCTCTCCATGTCTCAAAGCCAGTCGTCGGCCTCAAGAGGCTTGTCAGTATGGGAAAATGTTGGAGGACGCGTCTTTTGTAACTCAGATAATTTGGATTGCTGATGATACTGACCACGGTTACTTCCCATATTGAGGAATTGGTTCATCATTTCCTGGTGTTGTTGCTGACTCTGTTCATACAGACAACACACTTGTGTGAAAGCTATTTCACTGTCCGGTTGACTTGTCTGTCCCTGAGTGAAATTGTGGTCTTGCGGTGTGCCATAATTTTCTTCTGGTTAATTTGGCATGGAGCGCGTCCAAGGACGAGACATCTTTCACTCTGGGGATATATTTTGTGAAACTCGTAAGACAAGAAAGAGAGTCGCAAAAGTCAATAAAAATCATACACAAAGAAAAATTTAAAACTCTAGGATTTTTTTTGAAAATACACGGTTGCGCGCGGAGAAGGACTATTACATATCTTACACGCAAAGCATAATTATACATTACATCACTCAGGATATGCGTACATAATCCTGACATGTTATTTAAACTAGTGCACTTCTCTAGATCCTAGATGATGCGCAAACAGGCTACTTCTCACAACTATGCACATATAAACATATTACACAAGTCGGTACATCGCATGGCGTCTACGCGTACTCAGTCGGAGATGGTGAGGATCTCCCTTGGCCTACCGAGGGTGAGACGCAGTGACACTGGGGAATCAACTTCCTCCTTGCTAATAGGTTCCAGACGAGGAACGCTGCGCTGAGCTGATAGAGCAGGTGCCGTAGGCGGAGTAACCTGAATAAGAGTGGGCGGAATAGGTGGAGTAGCACGTATGGGAGTGGGTGCAAAAAGTGGTGCAGTGCGAACGGGAGTGGGTGCAATATCCTGGTTAAATTCCTCAGTGGCAGGCAGGCGACGTGCAGTGGCGAGAATGGTGGGCGAATGAGAAGCTGAGGACGAGATAAAAGTCAGCGGTGGAGCGGTGTGTATGAGTTCCCTCCTGTTAGCAGCACAACCATGAACTGAGTCCACGCGGGCAGCTACGAGGTCGTCCACCATGCTGTCGAAGGCTGCCTCCAGGGCTCGGAGGTACTCGACAAGCATCTCAAAGGCCTCGTCTCGCTCTCCTCTGGGGCAAGAGAATGAGTACTGACAGGTGTAAGGCACATGGCATGGAAGGTAGCGGCAGCGATGGGTCTTCATTGCAGGAAGGACATCCCGAAGACGAGCTATCGCCTCGCGGGCAGCCATCTGCATAGCATGCCTCTCTGTAGGCATGGCTCTCCCCAAGAAACGGAAGCGGCGCATCTCAACACGCCCTCCCCTGAATTGCACCGCGGCCTGGTGCATGGTCAGACTGTCGTTGATCTTGTGCGGATAAAGTGTGAAGACTGGGCGCACGGATGGCCCCATCGCGACCTGAACGATGAAGGAGAGGAGTTTGACGAACCCCTCAGGCATGTTGGCGAACATTTGAGACTCGCAGCCGTTGCCGGCCATCTACAAAAGTAGGCAAAAATTCTGAGTGATCAGATCATAAATTTTATGCTGACTGTCAGAAAAATGACTATATTTGTAATAACATGAATAAACTCTATCATGCTAATAACCAATTTGCGATCGCACCTAGTGGCTTTCTACAGTCAGCCTGGCTCTGGTTACCAAGTCTGTCACGACCGGTTTTTCAATAAAATAATTATTGAGAAAATCGATCTTTAAATCCCAGTATAGGAAAAGTCATCCTCACTGGTAGACAAATACTTGATGAACAGAGGACCACTAGCATTAAATATATTACAGGGTTGAGCTGAGGCTGCTCAACAATTTATTACAAAGTCGCCAATATCTTACATAAGGGCGGTTATGACACAGGGGTGTGGTGGCATGCTACTAGCTCGAGATAAAAAGTGGTTGTGGATAACTTGACTCCTAACTGGCAACTCATCGAGCGTCGAGGTGAGGCTCGATGAATTTATTCTGGGGTTGCGGAAGCAGATAATACAGTGACCAAAACATGATCGCACGGGACTGACTGGGACTCCTCTAGGCGTCGGACTCGCTATCAAACTCTTCATCCATGAGATCGCCTTCGTCAACATCTGGCGAAATCAACAAGCCAGGTGAGTACTTTGAAAGTACTCGCAAGACAGTTCAGACAAAAGATATAATCAATGAATGCATGAATGCGTCATGAATAAAAATGATGCTCATACAACAATAATAATGTTTATGCACGACTTGATAAGTAAACGAATAAATGAAAACCGATCGGGTGTCTGGAGCGATGCCTCGAAAGGTAAACAAAATAAAAACTCATGCCGCAGTCGGGCGTCTAAGCGACACCACATAAAGGGCTTAAAAGAAATGCCGCAGTTGGGCGTCTTAGCGACACCACATAAAGGGCTTAAAAGAAATGCCGCAGTCGGGCGTCTTAGCGACACCACATAAAGGGCTTTAAAAGAAATGCCGCAGTCGGACGTCTGAGCGACATCACAGACAGGGCTTGAGAAGAAATGCCACAGTCGGACATCTGAGCGACATCGCAGACAGGGCTTGAAAAGAAATGCCACAATCGAACATCTGAGCGACGTCACAGACAGAGCTTATAATAAAAGTAAATACAAGTATGCCACCGTCGGACGTCTGAGCGACATCACAGCCAAGGCTTGAAATAGAAGTAAATACAAGTATGCCACCGTCAGACGTCTGAGCGACATCACAGACAGGGCTTACAATAAATGTAAATACAAGTATGCCGCCGTCGGACGTCTGAGCGACATCACAGACAGGGCTTGTAACAATTATGAATAACAAGGTTAGTCCATCCACAAGAATAATCTTTTAACCAAATTTATCACACATGTATTCCACCAGAGTTTTGTCACTGAGGCTGATACCTGACAAGATAAGATGAATATAGTACTTGAACATGTACAAGATGATTGGAAGATTTGTGACTCTGCAGAGTTGGTATTGACTGACCACAACCAACGGATTTCCGTAGTCACGAATGGACTAGTTCCGTTTATGGTATTTCAGTAGAAACACATTTAACTAGTACACACTGATTTCACCTCACGATGCCAGGAATCACCCTGGATAACGTCCAAGAAAAACTTTGAGACGGGGAGGCTACAACCTCGAATAGCATGGGATCAAATTTCTATACGCGCGCTCTAAGGGGTGCCCCCCTCTCGGTCCCAACCGGAAACACCCATGCCCCCTGACCAGATGACGGGCTTTAATCCAGGGCCATGGAACCCTCATCCCGGGCTCTCTATTTGTGTGTACCAGGAAAACAGTTTGCAACTTACTAAGCCATATTCCTTTCGGAAAACATGTGATAGTACAGGAAGGAAATGAATGGAAATGTGATTTGATTCACGATGACACGGAAGTCAAATAATCTGGCATAAGACTGGCATGTCACAACACTGCCATCTTACCCATCCTCATGCCATCACATGGCCAGGAAAAAATTTATCCAACAACATAATGCTTTTCTGAAACTTACTTTCCACTTATGTGCATGAAATATAACATTCAAAGAATTGTTCATAAACATGCCATGACTAAACTAATATGCAAACATGCAACAACCACTCATCATATCAAGAGTTCAAACATGGTTGCCTGGTTCGGAGTAGTCGGAGTTTAACTGTGTGAAGTTTGCAGCTCCGTCACCTCCTCCGCTATCTACGGTATAAGAAAAATACGTACGTAACGTAAATACTGTGAGTGTACAAAAAACTGTTCCAATTATTTTTCAAATAAATTTGACAAAAAACTAGACAGAAAAATAAAAGTGACAGAAAAGGAATCAATCAAAAACCATTTTCTGTTTAAAAGTTATAAGGGTTTTGGTCCAAGGACCCATCTATAATGAAATAGAAAGTTTCCAGGGGGTTTTGCGGAAAAGTCCAGAAAACATTTCGTTTAAAAGAAACGGCTAAGAGACTGACAGGCGGGCTCCACCCATCAGGTTTGAATTTTCAAATGAGGGAAACAGAGCGCGACGACGCCTGAGAGGTGCGGTGGTCGCCGGCGGCTTTCCACGGCGAGGCAAGGTGATCGGGGGTTACCTTCATGATCAGTGCACCTTTCCGCGTCTGTGGGTGGTGGTGGTGGTCGCCGGCGAGCACTGTGTCGACGGCGGCCCTTGCTCCAGCGGACGGCAGTTCGGGCAGTTGTGGATCTCGCCGGAGGGAGCTGCGGTGCCCAAATTGAAGTGGGGGTTAGCCTACTGGAGGTGGTACGAGGCTACGGGCAAGAGCAGGGCGGCGGAGGAGTTCTCACCGAAGAGAACTTTGTCGGAGCCCGAGGCGGACGGAGGTGGCCGGAGTCGAAGAAGAAAGGCCCCTCGAGGCTCTCCCAGTGGCTAGGCGCGGT
>NC_041385.1:450550244-450573681 GCF_002162155.2 Triticum dicoccoides
ATAGCCGGCCCGAGGCGGTTGTCGTGAACGGATAAGTCTGGCGGGTGATTATGTCGGCGCTGCGGCGGGACGGTCAGCTTAGGAGCTTGAGCATCATCTAGGTGGAGCATTGGTGCCATTTCAGCGTCCAACTCAGCACGGGAGGGAGGGTTATGGCCTGCCCTCGACGGAACGGAAGCACGGCCCGTCGGCGGCAGAGAACGCGCTCTGCGTGTGCCAGGCCGCGGCGCCGGTGCTGCATGCGTGCACTGGCAAGGAGGTGGCCATGCGGAGCCCTCAGGAGGTTTGGGCGGCGCTGAACGGCGTTCTGCCGCGGTGTTGTCCCCTGTCGACCGTTACGGTGGTTCTGCCGCCGCGGGACACGCCGGCGCAGGCGGGCCAGGGCGCCACCGACGCCAGGAAGGCGCCAAGCGCGCGTGTGGTGCTCCAGACAAGAGGGAGGGGCTGTGAGCATCGAGCCAAATGCACAGTGGGCATGTGACTGAAGTTCTGACGGAGAAACGACACTGAAACTCTGAATTTACTGAATATGAACAGAAACAGTGCATGCCAAGTGTTCGACAGAATGACTCTGGCATGTCGGGATTTTTCCTTGAGCTGATTTTTGGTGGAGAGGTCTCTCATTGCAACTAGGGGTTGCCTGAATTTTGGTGGAATTTTTGGAGAAGTGTAGATATGAATTTCACCAAATTTGGCAAATCTGGTCCAAACTTGCAGAGAGTGAAATTTGAAATTTTTGAAAAGAAGAAGAGTGGATCAAGATAGTTCTAGGTTGTGGGTACTAAGGACTATCCAGGGAAGTTGGTTTGGGATCAAGAATCAAAGGCATTAGGGTACTTGCTTTGCAAATCACCTAGGTTCAAAAGAAAGGACAAAATTGTTTTGGGAAAAGAAATAATTGGAATAAAATCCAAAAATGGATTTTATTAGTTTGGACAGAATGTTTGGGTTGTACCCAAGTGGGAGGAGGGGTTTTGGGGGAGTTTTACCATAAGAGGCATGGTAAACAAGAATGGATCAAAATCAAATGAAAGCGCAAAAATCAAAGGTTTTGTTTTTAGAAGAAACTAAATCCAAGAAAAGATTTTTGAGAGGGCAAACTTAGAAGAGGGTTTTTAAGAAGGGTTTAAATGACCTTCTGCAAACCAAGCAAGGCTCTTCCTAAAAACAAAAACCACAATTTTTTTGGAGTGTCACATTGCGCAGCTTGGCGGAGCTACTCCCGGGCGCCTCGGGTGTTAGTCCTCGCCTCTTGGAGCTCCTTCTCCACCTTGGATAGCTAGGAGGACTGCTCCTCCTGCCCTTTCTCAAGGGCCCCCAGTTTCTTGGCGGCATCCTGGAGCTCCACTTGGACCTCGGTAATCCGAGCCTCGTGCTGCTCAGCGGCAAGCTTAGCCTTCCCAAGCTCGACCACCACTTTCTCGGTGGCAGTCTTCTTCGTGGCCGCCTTGGCCTTGGCTTTCCTAAGGGCCTTCTTCAAGCCCCCGACCTCAGCGGTAGCAGCTGCACGATCATAAAGATAGTGGATTAGTAAACAGTTCGGGTCGTCCATATCCGGCACTAAGTAAACATATCAAAAAGCTCACATTGTGCCTCGTCAAGCCATTTGTTAACAAGGTCCAACTCCTAATCAGAAAGTTTGAGTTTCCAATCCATCTCCTCTAATGCAGCAGCATTAGTAGTCACGGCCACGGAAGATGCCTGCATCAGTACATGAATTGTCGACATCACTAATTGACCTACCGAATTTGATCCTCCGCAAGTTTTCTTCGAAACCCTTGCAGAGTCTCGGGGGCTGCTATGTATACGGCCTACCCAAACTAACAATTACAACCATATTGTGAGGAAAAAACATTACTTGACTTACCTCAAAGCCTGTTAGAAGGCCTTGGACAATGTCGTTCAACCCAGATTGGATGGAACAAAGACCTTGCATAACCGCACACATAAGAGTGCGGTGCCCATCATTGATGACGGAGTTGTTCACCAGCTCCTCCAGCACGTCTGGCCAGCCAGCCGCCGCCCATGTCGAGGTGTTCGGCGTTGGCGTTGGCTCCCCAGCCCCCTCCCTGCTGGGAGGAACCTGTGCCATCGAAGGCCTTGGGGGCTCGGGAGTGGTCAATGGTGGGGGTCCGAATGGTCCGGACTCCTTTCCCACATTAGCCAGGAGGGACACTCCCTCCTAGTCTTTAGTGACCGAGATGTTAACCTCGGCCATTACGTCATCAACCTTCCCCTCTATGTTCGGAGGAGGGGGAGTCCTTCGGAACCGCACCTCCTTAGTCTCCTCGGGGATCAGGGGAGGTGCGAAGTGCGTCATGGACCCACTGTCTGCCAATTCGGCGGGTGGAGATGCGCCCTCCGAGGTCTGCTCGGTGGGGAATTCATGTGGGGGACTACAGTTCAAAAGAGTTGACCTTCAACTAAAACGAATTACCAAAAACAACATAGCCTAAAACATCGATGCCTTACCTGCTGGCAGGGGGCTTGACCCTGGATCCCTTCTTCGGGGGCTCCTCGGATGCCTCACACTCCTTGTCCGAGCCTGAGCTGCTGGACAAGTCCAGCTTAGGCCGGCATCATCTCTTTGGAGCCGGAGAAGGTTGGACCTCCTCGGCATCCTCGGACGTCGCCCTCTTCTTGGAGTGCAAGGAGGCACTCTCCTCCTCGTCTTCATCCTCGCCCCCGTCCTGCACAGACGAGGCTGCAGCGTCTCTGGACCGATTGCCTGGACGAACCTTGCGGCAGAAGCCCTCCCTGGCCTTCGGCACTTCTATCTTCTTGCCCTTCTTGGCGGGCGCCTTGTATGGCACCACAACCAGCAAATTCTCCAGCTGCTTTGATCGGGGCTCTTCCGGCAGAGGCACCAGGCTGCTGATCTTCTTGGCCTTGGCAAGCCAGCCCTGCAAAAATCCACATACAAGGTTAGACCGAATTAAACATGGTATAAATAACCAAACACTCATCAAAGAAAAATGCCACTCACCTCCTTTGGGGGGTCATGGCGTCAAGGTCGATGTCCTTCCCCTCGACCGGCAGTCCTTCTAGGGCTGGAATAATTGACCCCATATTTGTCGAGGGTCGTGCCGTATAAGTGTAGCACGGTGGCTAGATCCTTGGGCTCATACTCCCACATAGGCTTGGCCCTCTCTTAGCAAGGGAGGAGCTGGCGATGGAGCATAATTTGAAACACATCAACCAGCTTCGTGCCGGTCTCTATTATGCTGTCAATGCGTTTCTGCAACGACTTCGTGTGTGCGACACACCCCCAGTCCGGAGCCTTGGTGGTCCATGAGGCCAGCCTAGTAGGGGGTGGACCTGAATGCGGGGGGGGCGCTCCCCATCCGGCATCCCTCGGCTCAGTAATATAGAACCAATCCTTTTGCCACATCCGGACGGTGTCGACAAAGTGGTCGTCCGACCAGTGGACCCTCGTCAGTTTACTGGTCATGGCCCCTCCGCAGTCCACATGCGCGCCGCCAACCACCTTAGGCTTGATGTTGAACACCTTCAGCCACAAACCAAAGTGCGGCCGAACTCGAAGGAGCGCTTCACAGCAACAACGTAGGTTGAGATGTGGAGGAGGGAATTGGGGGCTAGATCATGGAAATCTAGCCCATAGAAGAACATTAACCCCCGCACGAAGGGGTGAAGGGGAAATCCTATCCCTCTAAGAAAATGGGGAAGAAAAATGACCCTCTCACCTGGCTGGGGCGTTGGGATGACCTGTCCTTCTTCAGGGGCCCGATGAGCAACATTGGCCGGCAAATAGCCGGCCTCCTTCAGCTTCAAGATGTCCCCTTCGGTGACGCTGGAGGCCTCCCACTTCCCGTTGGCTCTGGATCCAGCCATGGTCAAAGGAGGCAAGAAGGGATTCGCTGTGGAAGCAAAGAGAAGGGGCGCTGGAGCTCTAAAAGTCTGCGTAAGCGGGAGGTGGAAGAGGGTGTAAGATGGTGACTGTAGCAGGCCCCTTTTATGGGCTGATGACATGCCTGGGGTTTTCCTTTTTCCATGTCGTTGGCTTCTCCACTTCCCGATATGCCCTTGACATTATGAGCGGGGAGGGAATCAAAATCATTAACCATATCCCCCAAAAAGCAGGACATGGTCTCCACCTCGAGGGGACGTGTCGAACATGGCGTTGACCTCGAGCCACGCTTCGAGGAATAGTAATTTCCCGACGTTATGGCCGGACGTGATGCTTCGTTGAAGGAGAAAAAGTTTTCAGACGGAGGCATCATCTGCGCTTGAGCGTTATTTTTAATTACCTTTGATGCTAAGTAAAACTACCATTTTAGATTCCATACATTGCTTGGTTCCGAACAAGGGGGAGACGTACTGAGGAACTCGGCCTGCAAGCCGAATACTGGTCAGATGAATGGATACCGAATACAAGTCTTGGAATTGGAGGCAAGTTCAGGGGCTACTAAGGGAGTCATGTACTAAGGGGTCCTCGGGGCAGCGGCCCATTGTGCATGGGCCGGATTGGTGGAGCCGTACATTGGCAGGAGATCTATGAAGCCATGGTGTACCCTCCAAGTCAAGAAGGCGCAGGATCTCTTTAAACCCTTGTTGTAATCTATCTTCGGTAATCCTAACCCTACGGGTGTCTATATATACCGAGGGTTTTTATTCTTTAGGGGAAGAGCTATGTTCATCCCCCGTAGCCTAGGGTTTATCTCATGCTGATATTGATGTAGATCTACTCTATAAACCACATTATACAATCATTACAATCAAGCAGTACGTAGGGTTTTACCTCTTCGAGAGGGCCCGAACCTGGGTAACCACTGTGTTCGTCGTCCCTTGTTACCCATCGATCCTAGATCCACAGCTCGGGACCCCCAACCCCGAGTTCTTCCGGTTTCGACACCGACAGTTATATTGATGAATCTATTCATGATGCTACTGAAAATTATTATGAGATAGGAACTTATGATTCATGATGCTCCTGTTATGTTTCAATCCTTATCTTTTATGCGGGCATCATTGAACTCATCATGCCTAGCTAAAAGGCATTAAATAAAAGTGCTTGTTGGGAGACAACCCAACACTTTTACCTACTGTTTTTGTGTGTTCACATGATTATGCTACTGTAGTAATCATGTTTTATTGCTTTCGTTTCAATAAAGTGACAAGTAAAGCCTTTGGGATAGTGTGGATGATAGTTGACTTGAATCTGTGCAAAAATAGAAAATTTTGCGCTTAGTCCAGGAATTTTCAGAATTCACTGGAACGTGATTTTGATCTTAATTTATTACTGGTGATAGATATACAAACCCTATGTTGTCCTAATTTTTTTATGAATTTTTGGAGTAACAGAAGTATGGTTGTTTCCAGATCATTACCGACAGTTCTGTTTTTGACAGATTCTGTTTTCAATGCATAGTTTGCTTGTTTTCTAGTTTCTATGGCTTATATTGCTCAATAAATTATGGAAATGATAAGGTACAGTAGGAATTGTGTTAGAGCAATTATGAATCTTGTCTTTGACAGTACCAAAGTGAATGATTTGCTTTATCATACCGACCTATCTCACAAAGTTCCGTTAAGTTTTGTGTCATTGAAGTTTCAAGTTTTGGGTGGATATCGACATGAGGAGAATAAGGAGTGACAAGACCCTAAGCTTTGGGATGCCCAAGGCAACTAAGCTTGGGGATGCCCCCGAAGGCATTCCCTCTTTCGTTTCCAACATCATCGGTAATCTTACTTGTGGCTATATTTTCATTCGTCACATGATATGAGTTTTGCTTGGAGTGTCATTTTTTTTTTGATTTGATTGCTTCTATCTATAATAATGTTTTGCATCTTTTACTTCAATAAAAATGTCAAGTATAGCCTTTTCCATGCTTATTTTGCAAGTATATGAGTTCTTGTTTCAAAACATAAAGTATATCGCTGTTGCAAACATTCTCTAGAAAAGTCAGAATGTGATAAAATGTTGAAACTTTTTGCAAAATAAGCTATGATAAATTTTCTACTGTGTGGTAATTTTTTAGAATTTTTTAATTTGAATAAGTATGGATCCTTCTTCACCATTTGTAGACTATTCTGTTTAGACAGATTGCTGTTATGATTGCATTGTTTGTATATGTTTGCTAGTTTAATGATTCTATTTGAGGATAGGAGTATTAATATGCAGAGGCATTTAGTATACAATGTTAAATTATAATTTTAATGATTTGCTACAGTAGAGAATGATAAGGTGTTGCATTGATTTATACTAACTTATCTCACGAGTTCTTGTTGAGCTTTGTGTGGATGAACTTTTTGAGATTTAGGGAGACAGTGATATAAAAGGAATTAAGGAGACACAAAAGCACAAGCTTGGGGATTCCCAAGGCATACCAAGTTAATATTCCAAGAGGTCCCAAGCATCTTGGCTTGGGGGTGCCTGGTAGGCATCCCGCCTTTCTTCATCAACAATTATCGGTTAGCCTCGGTTGAGCCTAAGTTTTTGCTTCTTCACATGATGTGTGCTATTCTTGGAATGTCATTTTGTTTTGTTTTGCTTGATGTTTTAATAAAATACTTAGATCTGAAAGCTTTTAAATAAAAGAGAGTCCTCAAATAGTACCTATTTACTGAACTACTCATTTGATCTCCACTTATATCTTCTTGGAGTAGTTTGTCATTTGCTCTAGTGCTTCAGTTTTATATTTTTGAGCATGATGTGCTTTACAATTTTTGAAGAAAAACTCTCATGCTTCACTTAGATTTATTTGAGAGTTAGTATATTTTTGAAGAAATTCTCTCATGCTTCACTTATATTATTTTGAGAGAAGAAAAAATTTATGCTCATGTTCTTCACTTAAATTTGTTTTGAGCTTATCAAAAGCAACATATGAAATTAGTCCCAAAATGATAGATATTCAAGAGGGATATAATAAAAACTTTCATGAAGATCATTGGACAAAATAAACTTGATTCTTTGTAATAGTTTTTAGATATGATGATAGTGATATGTGAGTCATGTTGATGAGGAATTATGCTTTAGTCAGAATATTGGTGTTAAGGTTTGTGATTCCCTATGCAAGCGCGAAGGTCAATAGTTATGCAATGAAATTACATCCTACTTGTGGTGCATTATTCGCTGTTAGTTATGCTTAATGCTTGCTTATGTGATTTTTCATTTCTTGGTTGGTTGCTTCTCAATCTTTTTGCTAGCCTCCACTTGTACTAAGTAGAAATACTACTTGTGCATCCAAAATCCTTAAACCCAGTTTTGCCATATGAGTCCACCTTACCTACCTATATGCAGTATTTCCATGCCATTCTAAGCAAATTTGTATGTGCCATCTTAAATTTTCAAAATAATTTCCTTTTTGTGTGATTGTACCTCTCATGAAGCGGCATGGGGTGGCCAATATTTTCCATCCTAGATGTGTTATTCTCAAGATGAGTGTTTATTCACTTGTCATTGCACGAGAGTACGACAAAGGTATTAGGGATGCCCAGTCCCAAAATGAAAAATTAATTTACTTTATGTTGTCAAATAATAAATTCCTTGGAAAGTATTGGTATGGACGGTACCCGTGGATACGGCTAACCGTGGAGTGTGAAAGTATGGTGGAAAAAGGAATAAACTTTATTTTTTGTTTGGGAACTGCCTATGATATATCTAGCATGGAAAGTGTTGGGAATTACTCGGTCGTTTATGTTGACGGGAAAAGTATGCCTCTCAACAAATTTATCTCTCAATTTAAGCTTTGAGCTCTGGCACCTCTACTAATACCTTCTTCCCTCTGCGAAGGGCATATCTATTTACTTTATGCAATTTTTATTTTTATTTGAGTCTCCATCTTCTCTTATAAAGCACCAACTAAGGGATGCTATGATCGTACTTGAGCATTGGATGTAGCTAATATGCGAGTGTGTTTCATGAATGGATCAATGATTGAGCATGATGGGCTAGGGATAACTTTCTTTAGTGTTGATATTTTGAAAGACATGGTTGCTTGTTGATATGATTGAGTATTGAAATCTTCATGTCAAAACTAGACTATTGCTTTGAACCATATAAAATCCAAATGTCCATGCTACAAAAGAAAAGAATATGTGATGAACATGTTAGGCAGCATTCCACATAAAAAAAATCTGTTTTTATCATTTACCTACTCGAGGACGAGCAGGAATTAATCTTGGGGATGCTAATACGTCTCCAACGTATCTATAATTTTTGATCGTTACATGTTGTTATATTATCATTCTTGGATGTTTTACAATCATTTTATAGCAACTTTATATCATTTTTTTGGACTAACCTATTGACATAGTGCCCAGTGCCAGTTACTGTTTTGGCTTATTTTTTACTTCGCAGGAAATCAATATCAAACGGAGTCCAAATGCAGCAAAACTTTTTGGAGAATTTTTTTTGGACCAGAATACCTAGGATGGGCAAAGAAGTACCAGAGGGGTGCCCCGAGGGGGGCACAACACACCTGGGCGCGCCTGGGGGCCCAGGCACGCCCTGGTGGGTTGTGCCCACCTCGGTGGCCTCCCGCACCGGCTCTTCGCCCCATAATTTGCCAAATATTCCAAAACCCCTAGGAGTCAATAGATTGGAAGTTCCGCCGCCGCAAGCCTCTATATCCACGAAAACCAATCTGGACCCTATTTTGGCACCCTGCCGGAGGGGGAGATCATCACCGGAGGCCATCTTCATTATCCCTATGATCTCCACGGTGAGGAGGGAGTAGTCCACCCTCGGGGCTGAGGGTTTGTACCAGTAACTATTTGTTTAATCTCTCTCTCTCTCTCTCATGTTCTTTTGATGGCACAATCTTGATGTATCGCGGGCTTTGTTAATATAGTTGGATCATATGGTGTTTTCCCCTCTCTATCTTGTTGTGATGAATTGAGGTTTCCCTTTGAGACTTCATTGTTATCAGATTGAATACTTTTATGGATTTTAGATCACTTGATATATGTCTTGCATATGAATACCCGTGGTGACAATGGGGTATTATAATGATTCACTTGATATACGTTTTGGCACTCAACACGTGTCAGGGAAATGAACAGCACTCAACACGTATCGGGGAAATGAACACCTATGGGGTCACAAGGATCCTTTCTATGTTCGGCGGGGGATTAGCTACATGAAGAGAAGGTCTAGCAGTTAGCACAAGGGGATTTTACCCAGGTTTAGGCCGCAAAGATGCGTAATACCCTAGTCCTAATTGTCTGGATATCAGTGTGTTCCCGAGCTTTTGAACTAGCTGCGATGCATGCACGGTCGAAAAGTCCGGATCCTCTCTCTGTATGCCTTGGGCCTCCTTTTATACGTAAAGGGGTTGCCACAGTGGCACACAGGAGGTGGCAGGCTACCGTGTACGAGCTTATTGCTCAGCACCGTAGGACAAATGCATTTAATGTGTTGCCTACGTGCCCTCTTACTTTATCGGGGACGGCAACAGAAGCCATCCCGTCCATCACCGCTCCTCCCTGCTTTGACACGCGTCCAGGCTGACGAGGCATGCAGTGCCACGCTGGCTAACTAGATGTTGTGTTGGAGCGATGGTAGAGCCTCCACGAAGATCTGCATGCCACCATGCAGGCGCCTCCTTGGTTGGCACACTGGTCGTCGCACTAGAGTGGTGGTGAGGTGGCAAATCCTTGCCGGGCGCGGGTCTTGCCGGGGGTCTTCATCTTCTGGTCCCACATGGACCCACAGGCTATTAATCTCTATGAAGATCTGCATGCTACCACACATGCATTCCCAAATCTTGGTTTTAACACTGTCAATGGTGTCAGAACTCTCAGCCTCAAGGGTGATGGTTTTGCTGGTGCTGCGCAGGTTGCCCCCGGCAAGGGTGTTGCCGGGGGAGGTCCAGCTTGCCTTCTGCCCCTTGTTCTTGGGCATCTGCCTTGGTAGTCTTCTTGTCTTTATCGCCTGGCCACAGGCATGGCTACAACTCCTCGCGCACAAATAAGGGGTACAAAGGAGCCCATACTTTTGTTCACCGACAAGAGCCCCCGGGCCTGGGCCACATATGAGTGCAAGGCGTATTTGGGCCATGCTCAAAGCAGTGCGCTTCCCCATGATCTCTTTGCTAGTTGCGCTTCCCCACGATCTGCGTCGAGCGCATGATGTGGGGGTCGTGCATGGGATAGCTTCAGCACTCTTGCGTCATCCCGCAGTCAATAGTAAAGAGGCGGCCCGTGCTTCCCTTATTAAAAAAAGAGGGATTTGCATGGGCGCTACTCATTTACTAAGTGGACTCAGGTCGCAGCCTACATGGCGCTACACCCCACGATCACGGGGTGGAAAATGGTCGCCCCACCTATTCCCATGCCTTTGACTTGTTCGCCACGTGTCCCCCATGCCTTGGGAAGGGCAAACGGTGGATGCGGCGGATGTGGGCATCAACGTCAAGGCGGGAAACCAGGCGTCGCTGATTGGGGCAGCGGGTCGGTTCTGATTCCCTGTACTTCAAGAGGTTGTATTGGTCGTGCGGGGCGGCTGCCCCTTGGGCTGGGTGGCCAGGCTCCGGCCTTGCTCTTCTATAAAAATGGAGAGGGACGATGCTTCTCCCCACTCGCCCTCTTCTCCTCCTTCTGCTTGACATCTTTCTTCCATTCGCCATGGTGAGAGGGCGTGTTGGCGCTTCGACGGCGGCGACGAGGGCTTCTTCTCGACATCACACTCCTCCTTCCCCGGAGCTTCCGGCGGCAGAGCCCGCCGCAAGGGGGAGAGGAAGGGGACGAGGCCGAGGCCACCGTGGTGCTCGGGGAAGAGGAGGACGGGGCGGCGCACCGGCTGCGCTTCCGCTGGCGGCCCCTCCAATGGAAGGCCATATCGGAGATAAGCCACTTGAGTTCTTCATCCGGTTGTACAAGCGCGTGTGGAGCCATCTCCGCCTTCCTATCCCGTTTGCTCGGGTGATGGAGCAGGATCCGCCACAGGCTTTCAGGATACACATGAGGGGCTACAGGAATGGCAGCACGTGGGTCAACGTCGTCTTCCCACGACCTCATGTCATGTACGCGCCCATAGCTTGTCGGAGGGGCACGTTCTCCATTTCAAGTTAAGGGAGAATGATCTGCTCTCCGTCAAGGTCTTTGGGAGCTCAGGAATCCGCTTAGGGTGCTGCGTGGAGAGTTCCACTAACGATGAAAGCTCCTCCTCGAATGATAGTGGTGAGGAGGACAGCGCCAGCGACAACAACGGCAGCAGGCAGGAGGACGACAACTCCGACTCCAGCTGACCATCAGTGGCAGCACCATCATCTGCTCCGTGTCCTGCTGGCTCTGGCGTCGATGGTCGACGGGCTTCCCCATCAAGCTCTCCATCGCCTTGTTCCCCATGGCCGTCACCTTTCTTCACCTATCGTGCCTAGGAGGAAAGGGGCAAGAACGGGGATTACGGGGCACTTATATTTTTCTCAATTTATAGGCACTCGCCAAATCTCAACTTTCTAGAAAATGTAATCTCCCGAGCCCATGGTTATGTTATGTAACATCTGTACTTGCATCAGCATATCAATGAAAAAGATGATCTTTTGCCGGGAACTCATGCATGTACACGTTCGTGCAGAGGTGAAACACCCCTTTAATAAAAATAAATGAGTCTTCCCGGAAAGCTACCTTGCTGGCGCCCTCTGTGCCTGCCGGAGAATCACATCTACCGGGTTACAAATGCAGGGTCCAGCCCCCTGCCAATCTCTTTTTGCCAGAGGTTACTACAACCACCCCGACCGAAGTAGCGTTCGAGTCGGGGATGGGAGCACCTAAGTCCAAACAGAGTGGCAAGGTTTTCTAATGCACAAGTCATAAGTTACGAACATGAATGAGCAGGAGATGAACTTTATCTGGTTGGGTCACCGGGGACGACGTGCCGAGCAATCTTCTCAATTTCTTGCCGAAGCGTTGTCATGGTGGCTGGAAGGAGGAGAGGACAGGGGCATGGAGCTTTGGCGGTTCCCCAGTACCTGCTAGGATCTAAGGTAGCACAATATCCTGGGCAAGCATGCATGCATACATATATATATATATATAAACATGGAAACTAGCAGGAAACTGTACATGCTAAAAAGCTATCTGACTGCACACAAGGTCTGCGCCTGGCTCTGTACATAGGGTTACATGCCTTGCCGGCAAGGCTAGTACAAAAGGGGGTTGTTGGAGCTCCCAGCAACCACGCCCTATGGGTAAAACTTGCGAAGATGTTCGATATTCCAGGAGTTGCTAACCGGAATGCCATCTTTAGTCTCCAGGCGGACTGCGCCGGGCCTGGTGACTCGTATTACCCGATAGGGGCCTTCCCACTTTGGCGTCAACTTGTTTGAATTCTTGGCAGACTGAATACGCCAAAGAACGAGGTCGCCTTCCTCAAGGCTTTGGGCATGAACCTTGCGACTATGATAGTGGCGCAAGGCTTTTTGGTAGCGAGCGGCTCGCACAGTAGCTCGAAGATGATCTTCCTCAAGGAGCATCACGTCATCATCGCGTCATCATAAGTAAACACTTGAGGTGACCCATATATGAGTTCCATGGGGAGAACTGCTTCTGCCCCGTATACCAGGGCAAAGGGTGTGCCAGTGGCTCGATTTGGTGTCGTTCTGATCGACCAAAGAATTGTTGGCAATTCATCAATCCAGCGTCTTCCAGACTTGCGCAGCCTGTTGAAAGTTCTCGTTTTGAGGCCTCGCAACACTTCAACATTTTCCATTTCCGCTTGGCCATTGTTTCTTGGATGAGCAACAAAAGCAAAGAAAACTTTGCTGCCAAGGTCTTGGATATACTGCATGAAGGTGCGGCTCGTGAACTGTGTGCTGTTGTCGGTGATGACTCTGTTTGGCACACGAAAATAGCAAACGAGTCCTTTGAAGAACTTGACGGCCGACTGCACTGTTACCTTCCTCACTAGCTCCACTTCCGGCCACTTTGTGAACTTGTCAATCGCAATGTACAAGTACTCAAAGCCCCCGACAGCACGGGGAAAGGGGCCTAATATGTCGAGCCCCCAAACCGAAAATGGCCAGGAATTGTTTGAAGATCCTGGGCTGGTTGATGAAGCTTCTTTGAATGAAACTGGCATGCTTCACACTTGGTTACTAGTGTCGTCGCATCCTGGAGGGCAGTAGGCCAGAAGACACCTTGCCGGAATGCTTTGCCGGCAAGGGCTCTTGACCCTATGTGGGAGCCACATATGCCTCCGTGTATCTCTGCCTACAGCTCCAGTCCGTCCTCTCGAGGAATACACTTCAATTTCACGCCGTTCGGCCTCCTTCTGTAAAGGACATCATCCACAAACTGGTACGTGCTAGACCGACGGGCTACTTTCTCTGCTTCTTCCTGCTCCTTAGGGAGCTCCCCTGTTTGGATGAAACGGACTGTATGATGTGCCCATGCTAGAGCCTGAGGCTCGACGGCAAGGACTAAAGGTGTGTCTTCTGCCGCAGGGGCAACTGTCTCTACGGCAAGAGCTTGGGACTCTGCCGGAGGCTGATGCCCCCCGACAAGCCTGGGGTACCCGACAACTTCCTTGCCGGCGGCTCCAAGGAGCTCTATGGGAAAGTATTTGCCGGGGCCCGCCTTCCTTCGCTTGTTCTTCTCTGCTGATGTTTCAACAGATGGCTGAGTTAATTGAAGCACAAAGGTACCTGGTTCCATAGGTAGCTTGAGGGCAGCGCGCTTTGACAAGTCATTGGCAATGCTGTTCTTTGCTCGAGGAACATGCTCTGCTTGCAGACCGTCAAATCGCTCTTCCAACTTCCTCACTTCATCCATGTAAGCCTCCATCAACGGGCTCTGATAATCCTTGTTGACTTGCTTGACGACAAGTAGTGAATCTCCTCTGACAATAAGCTTCCTAATCCCGAGGTCCGCCGCGATCCTGAGACAGGCAAGCAGTCCCTCATACTCCACAGTGTTGTTTGTCGACCTCTCCCGGGGAAAATGCATCTAGACTATGTACTTGAGGCGCTCTCCGGTCGGCGCGACGAGTAGCACGCCGACACCAACACCTTGTAACGAGAAAGCCCCATCAAAGTACATAATCCAATGACTACTTGCTTCTTTGCCAAGAAGGGTGGTCTCTTGAACTTCTTCGTTGGGCGTGGATGTCCATTCTGCTATGAACTCTGCCAAGGCCCTGCTCTTGATCGTCGAAGTACTTTCAAACTTGAGCCCAAAGCTCGACAACTCCAACGCCCACTCCACAATCCTCCCAGTTGCATCTGGGTTGTGCGAGATTCGTTGCAATGGGAGGCGAGTGACGACAGTGATCTCATGCACTTGAAAATAGTGGCACAGCTTTCTCGAGGCCATAAGAAGGCCGAAAAGCAACTTTTGCATGCCAGAATACCTTGACCTAGCCCCCTGCAAGAGGGAGCTGACAAAATAGACTTGGTGCTGCACCACCTTCTTCTTCTGCCTTGCTTCGCTTACTCGCGCAAACTCTGTCTTGTCAGAACCGGGCTCTGCCGGGGGTTCTGCCTTGCCGGCGTCGGGCCCTGCCGGCCCTGGTTCCTCATTTGATGGCCTTGCTGCCGCCGCTGCCTCTTCCTCGACTTCTCTCTCCGCTACTAGCGCAGCGCTGACCACTTGATTCGTTGCTGCTAAATATAGTAGCAACAACTCTTGTGGTTTAGGTGCGACCAGTATCGACGTAGAGGAGAGGTACCTCTTCAAATCTTGGAGCACTGCCTCTGCCTCCGGGGTCTATTTCATTGGACCCGTCTTTTTCAATATCTTGAAAAAGGGGAGGGCGCACTCAGCAAACTTAGAAATAAGCCTACTCAGGGCGGCAACGCAGCCGGCAAGCCTACGGATGTCCTTGACTCGTCTGGGCACCTCAATCTGCTCAATGGCTTTGATCTTGTAGGGATTCGCTTTGATTTCGTGTTGAGACACAAAGAACCCAAGGAGTTTGCCGGATGGGACACCAAACACACACTTCCCTGGGTTGAGCTTGAGGTTGATCTTGCGTACATTTTGGCAAAGGTTTCTTCTAGGTCCTGCACGAGCGTAGCCTTGTCCTTGGTTTTGACCACTATATCATCCATGTAGGACTCCATATTTCTATGGAGCTGGGGCTCAAAACCAATTTGGACTGCTCGGGCGAATGTCGAACCCGCGCTCTTCAACCAGAAAGGCATCCGTATGAAACAGTACGTACCACATGGGGTGATGAGCGCGGTCTTTTTTCATCTTCCTTCCTCAGCTCGGGCACATCTGTCGCCCGGAACATACATCACTACAAAAAAATACACTTCCGTGATGATACGTGTTTGTCACAGTAGGTCGCGTTTTTTGTCATGCATGTACATCCATGACGATTTTATGACACGATAAAGATAGTCATACCTGTGCTGTCGTAGAAGTGTTCCATGAGATTACCAAAATTATCATCACGGAAGTGTCCACTTCCATGATGATAAATCGCGCGTCACAGAAGTGCTTCCGTCAAGGGTGACCGACATGTGGCATCTACCGTAACGGAACACCGTTAAGCTAGCGGGTCGGGTTTTGGATCCGATAACCCATTAACAGCCCCGACCAATGGGGATTTTCCACGTGTAAAATCGTCATTGGCTGGAGGAAACACATGTCGGCTCATCGTTGGGACACATGTCATCCACTCATTGGACAGAAGGCACCTACGATACGTCGACACGTGGCACGGCCCAACAGAGGCCCATTCCTATGAAAAGGCCGGCCTGTTTGACTTGGTCAAAAGGTGGCGGGCCGGCCCATGGAAAGCCTGTTAACGGCCTGTTCGCATATAGCCCATTTACAGCCGCTAACCCAAGACTCGTTACGCCCTATCCGAATTAGGCCCAGTAGCGTCATCTGGGCCATCCAATATGATTCCAGCCCATTTTCACTTCTGGCCCATGTATGGCCCATGACGTCTTTCGGCCCATATGAGGCCCTTTGTAACTCTTGGCCCATTAACGGCCCATGGTGAAACTGGCCCGTAATGAACAGTGTATCACTTTACACCCATTAATGGCCCGTGGTGAAACTGGCCCGTAATGAACAGTGTATCACTTTATACCCATTAACGGCCCGTTATTCCGTTGGGCTGTTTCCAGCCCAAGTTATCTTTCAACCTTTTGAGGGCCCATTTATTCTTGGGCTCATTTACAACATTTGGTTACTTACGGCCCGTTACTGTCATTTTCTGCTTGTGGGCCAAATTCAGCCCGTCGTTACAGTCGGCCCGTTTGTGGACCATTAATCTATTGGGCCATTTTCATAGCATCACCAAATACGGCCTATTAACGGCCCGTTATGGACAGCCCATAAAACGTACAATTTCCACTCTTGCCCATCTACGGCCCATTAAAGGCCCATACAAGACCAATAAATGAGCCGGCCCTTACAAGGCCCATGGATCCTACGAGAGATAGAAGGCCCATGGATCCTACGAGACGTAGAAGGCCCATGAATCCGACGGCCCATTGAAGGCCCATGGATCCGACGGCCCGTACATGGCCCATGGACCGTACGGCCCATGGACGGCCATGGTCACTACAACGTTTGGGCGAGTTGGCCCCCGTTTGAACGATATAGCATATTCAAAGAATTATCCTACTCAATACTATCACCTCTAAGAAACATACACTATACAACAAAGAGACCAAGGCATAGAAACGTAGAATAATCCTACACTATATAATAAAGAAATTACAGCCGATTATACCCACTTGGCATTATGGTTCGGCACAGGTGATAATAAAGCATACACAAACAGCAAATTACATACACTGGGCAAATACAACTCATACATCCTGGACGCGCATCAACTTAACTCCATTTGAACTATAATCTCTTCAGAAAATAGGATTGGCCGGATTCAGATAGCACAAATTTCAGTATGCAAAATCTCCAATTCCTTCGTGGTTACCTCAGTGTCTTGTTTCATTTTTTGACTCCTACATCTAATACTTGCATGTCCAGTCTCAACTTGTTGATTATATATTGACAATCATGTACACGTTGTCTTGCCACCTCTAGTTGATACTCGAGAACATCAACACATTCCAATTCCAATCCATAATCATTCGGTAACGACCATGCCGCACTGCTCGCAGATCTTTGTGTTGATGTCACTTCATCCTGAAATGTTTCTGTAAGTACACATGACTAGGGCAAAAATATAGTTACAACAGTGAAGCGAGCAAGACACTATTTTGTACTACATGGCAAAACAAGACTAACAATAATGTTACACGTCATGAAGCTTAAGCAGGTGATATTTTAAAAATTATTAAAAAGATAGTCTGTGCAGCCTGCATACAGAAATCCCTCTTAGCTCACCAGAGGAGCATGATGTTGGGGCCCAATCGAAAACACAGACAGGTTACAAATTTAGATAGCATGTTGCGTATAAGTAAGCAAGCAGTTGGCCATTTTGTAGCTCAATTAAAGTCTTAGGGAGCATAATGAACAACGGAGGGTTTCATGCAGACATACTACAGCAGGCAAAACTATGCAATCATTAGCGTCGTATAAACTAGATTGTGAGCCTCATGCAATAATAGTTGGTTAATAGACTTCAAAGCTTCAGGCACACTTCGGTAGAGTAATTAAATGGTAAGGCCTTTAATTATGTCAATTAATAGTTATACAAGTACCCAACATCAGGCATGATTCCTTGGGCATCTCATTAATTGAGGACAAATAAAGCAATTGAAAAGAGCAAATTAACTATGCATGAAACAAACAAGGAATTGAACTGTTGAGTTGCATACAGTGACTTACCTTAACAGGTTGAAGAGGCTCAGTGCAGCTCCTACTTCTCTTGCAAGGCTCCTTCCTAACATCTTGTACTTGGAAATCCTCAATCTTATCTTCATTGCACCCCCTCTGCAAGGTCACACAAACTAGTTACTCGTCTCCTTGGAAGATAAATATGCATACTTTCCAGTCTGTGAACACTAGAGGATGAGATTATAACCAAACAACACCACATAATGAAACATGTCGCATCTCTTGCACTTGCACACAATGAAATGAGCATTTACTATTACTGCACTATGTAAAAACTAGGCATACCTTCGAACTGGATCTCCAGGTACTCTTGGAGAGCCTACTTTAGTGTACAGCCAAACCTTTATGTCACCTAGGAGTTAGAAAATGCCCCACTACAGCAGCCCTTAGTGTTTAAATCGTTGACAAGCTCTGTTAGAGTGTTAGGTCAAGAATAGCAATCAGTCCTAGTATGGCTGGCTGATGCAAACAAGCAATTGAACAGATGTGCGAGCAAATCTTACATATCAAGAAAAGAAGCAAAGAAGGAGGCTTAAAGACCATCACTTGACTGACCAGATTTAAGGGGCATTTAAACATCATGTGCAACATATGAACTAACATAAACATTACATATTCCAGATTCAACAATGGAATGCACATGTATTAGGTTATGCCATGCATGATGATGCCTAAATGTACACTATAGCAGGCAGGAGTGATTCATCATTGTACACACAATTGAATTGCAGGTTAAGGGCTAGTTCGATTCCGCCTTTTCAGGGCTTATGTCAAAATAAGCCATAAAAGATGTAAAGAAGTCATTTTTGAGTTATGGGCTTGGGCTTAACTAATTTCGCTTTGGAGGGGGGTGTTTCGGGTAGAACCTCACTAAAAATTGAAGGGAAGGGGAATAGTGAAATGACTCTGTTGTCTGCCTATATTACACTCAAAATGCAACTGCTGACGCCCGTGTCACACATGACTCTCAAGTAAAAACAAACACGCAAGCGTTCATTGCCCTGCCCGCTTGCATCTCCTCTCCCCTTTCCCTCTACCTCGATCCCCTGCCTGCAGCACTAGGGTTCCTCCAGCGAGCCGTCACCACTGGTCCCATCTGGCCTGGTCCTCGACGATGCTATGTCTAGCTAGGCTACATGGCCGGCAGGTAGGGGCAAATCTCCCTGGCTGCTCCTCCCTCTGGCGTCACCCCTCATTCTCATGGTCTCTAGCACCTGCTCCACTATGGTTTGTCCAACGCACTACTCCGGCGGGCGCTGCACAACTACGGCTGATGCTACATTGCGGCAAAAGGCACCTTATTCCCCCTCCCCTCCTCCCAGGCCATGGTCTTGAGGTGTTGTTGAAGGATGAGCTCATCCAATAAGGTGAGGATCTCCTCTGATTTTTTGCCAATTTTTCATTCTGATCCACTATATGATGAATTGCTATGAGCTGCTTCTGCTGCTGCTATATGATGCATTGCTACGAGCTGCTCCTACTGCTGCTATATGATGAATTGCTATGAGCTGCTGCTACTATATGATGAATTGCTATGAGCTGCTGCTGCTGCTATATGATGAATTGCTATGAGCTGTTGCTGCTGCTATATGATGAGTTGCTATAAGCTGCTCCTGCTGATGCTATATGATGAATTGCTATGAGTTGCTCCTGTTGCTGCTATATGATGAATTGCTATGAGCTACTCCTGCTACTGCTATATGATGAATTGCTATGAGATGCTCCTGCTGCTGCTATATGATGAATTGCTATGAGCTGCTGCTGGTATATGATGAATTGCAGACTGCTGCTGCTGTATGATGAGTTGCTATGAGCTGCTGCTGCTGCTATATGATGCTTTCAGGTGGTGCTGCTATATGATAACAACTAGCCACTTGGACCATTGAATTTCAATAAATAATTGTTCTTTATTTAAATGTGGGTCATGTGTTCTTCGTTTAAATTAGGCAATGGGATCTCTATGGAAAACATTGACCAAAGTAGATTGTGCCAAGTAGATGGTATCTTTGTATTTGCATTTTGAGCAAATAGTGATGGTCTGTTTTCCTATCATATTAATTTTCATATGGGCAGCAAAATGAAAAAAAATATAATGCAATCTAGACTTTCCACTGATCATACCAAAGATAAGCTGAAACGCAATGAAAATAACTCATTGGCTTATTACATGGAGCTTATATTCACAGGTGCTTATTTTCTTAGGATAACTCATAATAACTGTCCTAAGAAACATGCCTAATAGAACTGACATACAAATAACATGTCACGTTGATTGCAATGGAGGAGTGACGTACCATAGCACACTATATAGGCTCACCGATGCCTCTCCTTTTTTTGCGATGTTCCATGAAATTGCCACATACATCTTGTACTTTTTCGTTGTGTAACCCTATCTGCAAGTTGACACGGCTAATTTCAGATATCTCTATATGATACTACATTGCATATCCCTTGCGCATATTTAAACCACCAATTAACGATTGTGTGCGTACCATAAACTAGCCATGACTCTGTATGCTGGACTAGCAGGCACTCTAAGGGAGCCTAATGTAGTGCACTGGAATTCCTACATGCCAACTACGATTTTGTGTAATGTACCGCCCCTGTTCCTAAATATATGTCTTTGTAGAGATTGCAGTATGGACCACATACAAATGTATATAGATGCATTTTAGAGTGTAGATTCACTCATTTTGCTCCGTATGTAGCCTATAGTGGAATCTCTAGAAAGACTTATATTTAGGAATGGAGGTACGAGGTAGTATCATGTATGACATCTACATATCTAATTTAGCAGCCAATAGTAGAAATCATTGTCTGCACAAAGGGATTACTGGTCGAAAATCCTAGCAAAGCACGCTGGCAGGCACAGAACAATACAAGATAGAGAGACGCACTTACAAGATCATAGCAATGCCTCAGTCCATTATCTTGGTTGACCAAGTTGTTAGATCCAGAAGAAACATCGTCCTTGTAGTTTTTGCCAGCTGCATAACAAGTAACAGTGACCGGTTAGTATATTTGAAGTACATTGGGCAGGTGATGCTAGACGGGTTTAAAGGTGACAAGTACCTAGGTCGTGGCGGGTGCTTGGCATCTCTCCAGACGGTGGGAATCAGGTTAGAAACGTCAAGGGTGATGACTCTGCGCTGGCTGTCGGGATCCGGTAAGGTGATCTAGAACTGTCGAGTAGGGTGTTTGTGGAGCGACTCCGGTAGGGTGGACTACAATGTGGGCGAAGCGGATCTGTGGCCGTGGACGAGGGCGTAGGTGAAGCTGCTCCGATGGTTGGGTTAAGGATGGTGTTGACGACGCGGATATGCGGTCGTGGACGGGGCGTTAGAAGCTGCTCCGGTGGTTGGGTTAAGGATGGTGTCAATGATGCGGATCTGCGGCCGTGGACGGGGCGTCAGAAGCTGCTCCGGAGGTTGGGTTAAGGATGGCGTCGATGATGCGGATCTGCGACCGTGGATGGGGCGTCAGAAGCTGCTCCGGTAGGTTGGATGAGGGTGCAAGGAAGCGGATATGAGGCCATGGACTTGTGAGTTGGCAAAGCGGCCCCAGTAGGGTTGAGAATGGTATGGGCAAAGCTACTCCGGTAGGGTTGACGACGGTGTCAGCGAAGCGGCTCCGGTAGGGTTGAGGAAGGTGTCGGTGAAGCGGCTCCGGTAGGGTTGAGGAAGGTGTCGGCGAAGAGGATCAGAGGCCGTCGACGGGGGCGTCGGTGGGGCGGCTTCGGGGGGTGTAGACGAAGCATCTCCGGTGGGGAGTACGAATGAGCCGCTGCAGATGCGCGACCATTGACGAGAGTACCGGCGAAGCAGATCCGGCGCCGCGGACAAGGCCGACACTGAATGGGCTATGGTATAGTGGTGGATGAGCAGTCTAGTTGTTTCTAGGGGAGGTGGGAGGGGTAGATGCGGCCGCAAAAACAGATCCGGTGAGGTGGACGCCGCTGATAGTGAATGGGCTTTGGTACGCCGGTGGATGAGCAGTCTAGGGTTTCGAGAGGGAAGGGGAGAAAGGGCGATGAAGTACGGACGGCATGATGTAAGATGCTTTGGTGCTGTGGAGTTAGTCATTTTAGCGGGAGGGGGAGAGGAAATGGGGGTGCCGTGTAGTGGGGGGAACCGGAAGTTACCAAAGTAGCCCCGACCTATCATGTAGATGAGGGTTGTATTGTAACTGTTGGTCTCCGTGCACCAAGGACAAAAGGGGAATTTCGCATGCTAAAGACTAAGGTGGCGGAAATTTTAGAAGGGGGCGGGAGATTTTGCTACCCGTGGGATCGCTCGTATCCAGTTTCAACTAATTTTGGACCGTGCTAGCGGGAAGGTCATGCTAGACTGTGTGCACGGGGCACGCGCCAGCAGTTAATAACTAGTGTGAAGTCCACCCAGAAAAAAGACAATAACTCGAGATGATGCGCCGATAACTTGGACGTTCACACGGGCATGGCCAATCATACGGGTGTAGTGGCGCGTTCACAAAAGAAGGGATCAAACGCTCAACCTATGTATTTCTTGTGTAAATAGATAATTTAGTGCCATTGGTTATTTACTTTAAACATAATGTATTTACGTGTTAGTGTAGAGGCGCACAAAAAGAAATGGATATTGTAGTCCGCTACTTAAAAGTGTTACCTCATATGATTACGTAGCCTCCATTTCATAAATTGCGTACCCGTTGAATTCATATATGAATATTACATATATTACTTCAAAATAGAAACATAAATCATCCAAGACTAATGAATTTGAATGCAAGAGTAACAATGGTGCATGTACATGATAGCTACATTGGTTGTTTGAAGAAACATCACTGTAACTTTGGCATGCACAACTGAAAATGTTTATTTAAATAGAAAAAAATGTGATATGTGAGTGTCCAATCCTTATAGCGTTGAATCGATATTGTACCTTTGGCCACGATACGAAGTAGATATTGACTTATGTTCAAGCGATGCACGTCCACGATCACTAGATAGTGATACGTGAATGAATTGTGAAATCTCTCTCACATGCATACATATCTCATTTCCCTGTGGGCATCGGAATCACACACACGCACTTCATGTATTTCTCTCCCTCCGTCAGGGTTAAATTCATCTTTCTACCCCGTCCTACAAGTCTCTCACACAGAAACACACACGCTCTCTCTGTCTAACACGCCCACCCCTTTAATTCCGCCCACCCACAGCCACTAATGTCTCAAAGTATAATAATGTCTCTCACGCATATGCTTAAGGTTAACTCGAGTTCCGGAACCATATGAATACATACAATGGGATTCCAACAGAGCACCTTCTGTTTTGAGATTTCTCTCTCTCTCTCTCTCTCACACACACACACACACACACACACACACACATTGTTTCTCACTTCATTTTTTCCGGCACTTGCATGCACACACACCATTTGTTTATCTTCGTGAGGCTTTAAGTATGCCTCACATAAATGCTATCTATCTATCCCTTAATGTAGCTAGATATGTGTCACACAAACTCCTTCTCCCTACTAGCAAGATGCCCATGCGTTGCACGGAACATCAAGATGCATTTGTATTAGAAGTTTATCTTGTGGGAGAAAAGGATGACGAGGGAATGCCTTATTTGCAAATGTGGAGAGGGGTGTGGGTATCTTTTTGCAAAATTGCCATAGTTTCCTTCCTATCAGTTGGATATAAATCGGATGGCCTATATTGCAGGATGGCA
>NC_041385.1:450574059-450582879 GCF_002162155.2 Triticum dicoccoides
CCCACACCCACACACCCACACTTCCCAACACCGAAGGAGTAGGGTGACACCTCGATCTTGATACTAATCTATTGACTGGCTTCTCTCTCAAACACACACACACACACACACACACACTACCCGGCACCGAAGGAGTAGGGTGGCACATCGATCTAGATAATAATCTATCTACTCTTCTTTCAAACACACACACACACACACACACACACACTCGCTAGTTGTGCCTCTGTGCCTATCACGCACACTCTCGACACGTCTTTCTCTCCCCCTCAACAATGACAGCAGAAGGGTGACAACTCGATCTGATCATAATCTGTCAATTGGTTTCTCTCTCAAACATTGTGTCTCGGTCCCTCGCTCGGTAGCCCCCTCGATATGTAGACTTCTCGCGCGCGCACAACTGTAGTGACGATGACCTTGAACCCAGTGTGCCTTGTTTTTACCGGCCTCATGTGATTGTTTTCACCCTTTTTCTGTTCATTAACAAGGCAACCTTTTCTTTGTTACTACTAGTGAATCTGAAATCATTTGGGGCAGACATAAAATATATCACTTCAACCCAATTATCGCAGCAACTATTTTAAAAGAAATTAGCTAGCTGCCCGTGCGTTGCACGGAACATCAAGATGCATTTGTATGAGTAGTTTATCTTGTGAGAGAAAATGTTGAATGAGGGAAGGCCTTATTTGCGAACATGGAGAGATGTGTGGGTATATTTTTGCAAAATTGCCATAGTTTCTTTCCTATCCGTTAGATATAAATCCGACAGCCTATATTGCAGGATGGCACGCACACCATCATCGCCAACTCTGTTTTCTACTCCCTCCGTTCCTACATACTCCCTCTGTCCGAAAATACTTGTCATCAAAATGGATAAAAAGAGATGTATCTAAAACTAAAATACGTCTAGATACATTTCCTTTTATCCATTTTGATGACAAGTATTTCCGGACGGAGGGAGTATTTGTCTTTTTAGAGATTTCAACAAGTGAGTATGACCGGACCTTACCAACATACTCAAAAAACTAGTCTATAATTTTGATGTTACCCTCTTTTCTTGGTGGTGCAGTGCCATCTGGATACCTCATAAATAAATCAAGGACAAATCTGACCCCTTCCTGAAAAGACATACGGAGCAAAATGAGTGAATCTACACTCTAAAATATGTCTACATACACATCCGTATGTGGTAGTCCATTTGAAATATGAAAAAGACAAATATTTAGGAACGAATGGAGTATAAGAGTAGACATGGAGATATATCTCCAGCATGGTCTACAACAAAAATGTGTTGGGCTAGTTAGCGCCGTATGCTCGCAATGCGATGACATGAGTTCCGAATTCTGTCTTTTAACTTTAGATTTTTATATTATACATTACTTATTTAGTATATACTTCTTTCGCTACTGTACTGACAGTGGAACCCACAGAGTACTTAGAATACAAGATTAAGGATGGACTTGTTTCTTTTTAACTTTCTGTACGAAGTTGTAGCCACCCTGCAAGTCACGTGTACACTCTACATGCAATTATCTTTTTATAGAGGGACAATCATACAGGCAATTAACTCAAATGGATTGGATGTCACTCTATTATTTCCAGCATAAGAGCATCTCCAACGGCAGCCGGCAAATTTCCTCCCGCTTCCTTCCGCGGAGGACGACATCAAACGCCAGCGGCATACATTTTTACAACTCTAACCAACCAGATGAAATTCGTGCAAACACGGACTGATTTCATATAAGCATGAAGGATTTCGTATAAAAAAGCCGGATCTTCATATAAACATGATGGATTTCATTACATTTACATGAACTAAGCGGTGCCAATCCGGCTCTCTTGGTATAATTAATACTCCCTCCGTCCGGAAATACTTGTCCTAGAAATGGATGTATCTAGACTTATTTTAGTTATAGATACATACAGTTTATCCATTCTTAGAACAAATATTTCCTGCCAGTTGCAGAGGGAGTACATAATCTAAATGGCCGCCCGCGGATCCCTTTGTCTTTCTCATGTCCGTTAGACACTTGCGGGGTCCACGAAGGTCCTCGGAAGAGACGAAGCAGCAAAGAAACCACCTAAATGCGCAGTCGTTGCCTCGGCGGTGGCCTTCATGGGTCCCAAGTGGCGGCGGCCTCCCGTGTTCTACTTCTCCTTGATGATGGCGGCGAACACGGCAAAGCTGGCCACCAACTCGTCGCTCTCCACAAACCCGGCTTTTGTCTCTGCCTGCATGGCGCTACCGCAGGTACGGGAGGCGCGCCCACAGACACGGGAGGCACGGCCACCGTTGTCACTGGTGGCGCGGTACGACACGGCAGCAACGACGCCCGTACCAGCGAGCTCGCTGCTGTGCCGGCGTGGAGCAACTCGCCACTCCTTATCGAGCTGAACTGGAGCGGCGAGTTGCTGAACCACGCGCCTACTTGGGGCGGCAACTGGCTCCGTCGGGCCAAGCAAGGTTAGTGAAGCACCGAGCGGCCTCGCTCGTATCCGGAGGGCTCGACGGGCCACCCAGCCGGGTAATATGCCAGAGAACGGCTCCTCGGAAGCCATCGGAAGAGTGGAGAAAACGGTGAAGGAGGAGATGGGGGAGCGGCAGAGGGGTGCGATTCTTGCCCGGTGTCTGTCTAACCTCGTGTAAATAGAGGGCGAACGGTAGGAGCTTGGCCGGTGTCTGGCCTCGTTTAAACTGAGGGCGGACGAGAGGAGCTCGGCCGGTGTTGCGTTTAATTCCGGCCCGCTCATGAACGGTCGTGTGGCCGGAGTAGGATTCTCGGTTTGCATGTGAGTTTAATGGAGGGGTTTAATGGAGGCACCGGGCTTGCAGCGGGCGGCGCAGTACTATTCGATTTGACAGCACTAATGAGCCGTCAAATCACAAAGGCCCTCGCCTCTCGTGAAATCGACCGAGCTAGACTGCCCCGCCCTCTAGCCTTTTAAAAAATGTATATACTCCACTTTTGTACAGTAGTAGTATCGATGGATTGCGCCATGGAGCAAAACTTGAAATTAAAAAAAAGGTGGTACATATAGAGAGCGCTCGTCGCCAAATTATGCATATAGTACTATTAAAAAGGCTTGTCACAATAATGGTCTCCAGCACAAGTGCACAACCCACCCCTCAAATAAAACTAAGGACCCTGGAATTCTTTGACAAAACTAAGCACCCTCAAATTCTTTGACAACTATACTGCTGGCTATATGATGTTGGCCATATATATTGTACATATATAATGTGAAGAAACGAGTGGTAGTACTATACCAACTAAAAGATGAAATGTAAGAAATACTAGTATGTGCGTACTGAAGAGTTAAAGTAACGGGAAGAAACATAACATAGTTCTGCTGGGGGCTCAACACAACACACCCCACAAATTAAATTAAGCACACCTGAAATTAAACTTTGCAACTATTCTAGTAGACACTGCATTAGAACCACCATGAGCAACGACGCTGCCACCTTACTCAGAGTCCTCGTCCACGTCCTCGACTTTGTCCTTGTCCCTCTTCCTCTTGGCCGATACTTCTTTGCTTGAACCGCACACTTGGCTCTTGCTCTTCATCCAACCCTTGTAGATATTGAAACAAAGGTAGCCATCCATTGCAGCGTAGTGGATGTGGTCTATATCTAGTACATTCCGCTGCCATGGATAACAATGAAACATGTATGGAGGTTTCTTTAGTTTACTGTACGAAGGATGAACCATGGCTCCTGCTAGGGTCAGCATTGAAGGCTGGCCACCGGAGGGCAGCAGCCGATTCTTCTGGAGGTCGAAGGGGTTTCCTACAACGAGGCCTATACGACCCAGGACTTCTTCGTCGTACCCAAAGTCTACAGTAACGAATTTGACTAGGTTTCTCTCGAGGAAGTCCTTAAAATCCACGCATTCAACATCGGCATGGCATATGTGGTAGACCAAGCATAAGTCATGCACACAAACTTGGATCACGGCGGGCTTCTTCCTCTCTTCGTCCTTTAGATCCTTCTCTCGTCCCAGGACTGTGGTGTACTCAACATCTAGCCCAGCGACCCACTCATCATCTGAGTTTACGAACATGCGTCTGAAGCGAGAAAGGCATGCTTTCACCGTCGCGGAAGAACGGGTGTAGATGATGTCGAACTCATCACCGATGATGGTTCTAACCTTGTACTCACCGCCGATCATGGATATTTGGGACACCATGGATTTGGGAGGAGGATTAGGATTAGTGGAACTGCCGTAATGTGAAAGGACGGCATGACTAGGAGCGAACCACCGTAGTATTAAAGGACATGCGGGGACGAGTAGGAGCGAACTGCCAGCGTGCGAACGGCGGGGTAGTGGATTTCCAGTCTCCCATGATACGGGCTTCCGAGAGCCCTTGGATCTGAGATCGAACGGTTGCATGGTGTGATTCTAGACATATGGGTGAATATCCTATCCTGGAAGGTTATTCTGCAAATTTTCAGCAACTTAGCATGCGACCGTTTGATCTCAGATCCAAGGGCTGTCAGCAGCCCGTATCATGGTCGCGCCTACCATGACCGTCGCGTCACTCGCGCGGTCGCGCCCTTTGAGATTTAACACGGTGCGTTAGGCTATCAGATGTTGGCATGTCATACATAGTCATCACTTAGTCACTCATACTACAACAAGGTTAGCTCTAAGGTTGGCTATAAGTGTATTTTTTTTACTTCTCTCTATCTCTTTCTTCGTACTCCCTCCGTCCCATAATATAAGAACGCTTTTGACACTAGTGTAGTGCCAAAAACGTTCTTATATTATGGGACACAGGGAGTACTAGTATTTGTTGCATTTGCCAAGGAGTGACCTCTTCCAATGAAATGGTGTGCTTATTAGTTTTTTGTTGCTAAGTTTGCTTCATTTAATTAGCTATAGACTCAAAAATGTCTTTTCACCTAGGTACACGCGCTTAGCACCGTTTCTTCCTTGGGTCACCAAACTAGTCTCTCTCTTCTTGATTAACTTGCCACATCAGACTTTATGCCTATGTGGCAAGCTTAGCACCTGTAGGAGCAAGTAAGTACAATAGTGCGCTTTACATGGCATTTTTGCATATGTGGAGGAAAGAGAGGCAAGGAAAAAATGGAGAAGTGGGCTCTCATGCAAGAGCCAGCCTCTACTACATGGTGGAGCATTGGGAGAGGCACATGTATGCAGGTGGTCAGGAATCGGGAGACTCACGCCGGTCGTAGCGCCGTAGTTAATATGATAATGGCAAGTCAAATCATGGGGCCCCACATGTACAGCAGTAACTCGCTGTCAAATCACACAGCCCTACATTTGCAGCAGCCTACTCCCTCGTCTTCTCGCGTCTCTGTCGAACCGACTAGGCGGAACTGCCCCGCCTACCGCACAGGAAAAGCCCGCGCAGTATACTCCCCCCGTCTAGGTGACCAAGGTGGAGAGGAAAATGAGAGAACTTAATGTTTTTGCTAAGGCTAGTTGTAATGGTAGTATCATAGCTATATCATGCATGCCAACTAGGCAATTTTGATGAGGTGTCATAGAATTAAATGAAGAAAGAGAGAGAGTTGAGTACTATGTGTCATACATGACAATAAATAAAGTACTACATGATACTAACATATGATACTTCTACCTCGTTTCTTGTTTCTTCACATATCAACCAATAAGAGACGAGGAGTGTGCATGCTTTTAATGACTTGAGACTACCAAACACGACATGCAGTGGTTAGTTCATTGCATGCAATGCTATTAATTAGCAAATAAACATTAAGGTCTCTTGTTTTCCCCTCCTCCTTGGTCACGGTGCACAACCTAAGATGACTTACTCACCTAGACGGAGGGAGTACTAAGTATTATTAATACAGTTTTGCTAGATGACATATAATTTGGTCTCATTCATCTTTTATAGCCATTGGATGTTGTCGGATTTCAGGTTCCGGCAGACCCTTGAGGTTCGAACACTGGGGTGCGCACGAAGATCACACCCTCAGCCTACCCATGTTTCACCGCCTCGCTAGGATCTAGACTACACAAAGAACAACACTAGGGACACAAGATTTATACTGGTTCAGGCCACCATTGTGGTGTAATACCCTACTCCAGTTTGAGGTGTGTGGGTTGCCTCTGGGGCTGATGAAGAACAATACAAGGGAAGAACAGCCTCGCGAGGGTCTGTTCTTGGTTGAGGCGATGAACTGCTAGGGGAGTTTGGTCACCTCTCTCTCTCCGTGTGTCTTGGGTGCGGATCCGATCAGATCTCTCCCTACCTTGTGGGTGGCTAGTCCTATTTATAGGCGAAGGCCCCGGGCCTCCTCCCAAATATTGAGCGGGAAGGGCGCCAACAATTGGCCATCTTGAAGGGGAACATCTAGTAAACTTATCCTGACTAAAGTTGGTCCTCGCCTGCCAAAAGACCCTGATGATGACGCTGGCTTGGGCTCCACGATGACCTCCGTTCTGCCGTCCTGTTGGTCTTGGTCTTGTTGCACCGAAATGGTTGCCTTTGCTTGATACCCTTGCCTGCGCATTCCCCCTTTGCACCAAAGTGGAAACAAGGACTCTGCGCAGGCCGGCGCCCGCCTGCGCCTTGGTCGTCATGGCTTGCGTCACAGGCACCTCGTGAGGTACCCTGCCTTGATCTCTCCGCCTCCTCCCGAGCTAGCCTGACGAGGCCGTGCCTGAGGAAGCCTCCTGTCGTCTGTCCCGCGAGGCTTGGCCCCTTGCGAGGGTCTTGAGCATGTGTTGATGAAGATGGGCCGTACTGGGCCACTCCTTGAGCCACGCTGCAGGCCGCATGCAGGCAAGTCTGGGTACCCCCGTTCCCAGAACACCGACAGTAGCCCCCGGGCCCAAGGTGCGCTTGGACTTGGCTTAGCAGAGAAGCGAAGAGGCAAGTGCGAAGCGCCGCGGGCCCCAATAGCCTGCGGCCTTGGGCGCCGCGTGGCGGTTGATTGGGCGTGGGCGTCCTGGCTCCCCCACGATGCCTCGGGGACTGCACGATTTGACAAGTCCCTGCATGCAAAACGGGTCATGATTACCTGTGACCGCGGAGGTCAACGGTTGGCCTCCCTCGGCTATATGTACGAAACGGCGCGAGCCCTTCCAACCCATCTCTTCCCGCTAATCTTCATCTTCCTCTTCGTCCTTGCTCCTTCCTTCGCCAATGGCACCGATCCGTCGGTTTTCTGCCGAAGAGAAAGGGAAGGCCCCCCGAGAGAGTCCTGTCCCGCTCCCTCCGAAGAAACGGCTCGTCTCTTGCCACGGGGAAGGAGGTGCTTGGCAGGAGGTGTCTAGGCCATGGTTCGAGCGGCCGCCGCTGGGATTCCCACTGCCCTTGTACGCCCGGATCGAGGGCCCCGAAGATGCTGGCACCGAGCAGCATTGCCCGAGGCGCCGTTGCCGCCGGCGGATCATGGCGGTGCGCGTCGTTCCTCCTGGGGTTCACGCCATGGGCTCTTCTCGCGAGCTCGTGCTTCACGCCGCCATGTCTCCTCGGTCCTGGATTCGGCTCCCTCCTTCCTTCGCCTTCGAGATCCCGCCAAGGGGGCCTATCAAGCTTTCGCTGCAGCATGCTGGCTGTAGTGCCCCCGCGACCGAAGCGGAGGTTGAGGTCGTTGCTTCGGGCAGGGTCTACCTGACCCGTGGCGGGGCGAGATTGCCCAGGTCGGCAGGACGGGTGGCGCCCTCGCAATCCACCTCGAGTATGATGGTGCCTCCCTGATGTTCTTCAAGGTCTTCGACGCGGAGGGGCGCCGGCTGGAGTGCTGCCCTGAGGAAGGCGGCCAGGATCCTGCCGCGGCAAGGATGTCACGCCCAATATGCGATACTATCCTAAAGAGACTCGAAGGTCCCACCAAGGATAGAACCGCATATTGAAACGCTTTTGCAAGGTGGATATCATTACATCAACATTACATAATAGATGGGGATACATACAAAAGGCATACGATGCCACACGAATACAACAACATCTTACATAAGAGCACCATCCGACTGCGGATGAAACACAAACAGAAACTCAAACGACATCCACCCTGCTAGCCCAGGCTACCGACCTGGAACCTATCCCCTGATCGAATAAGCAGAAGAAGAACTCAACGCGAGCAAGCATCGCTCTCGCATCATGATCATCGCATAACCTGTACCTGCAACTATTGTTGTAGTAATCTGTGAGACACGAGGACTCAGCAATCCCATTACCATGGGTATCAAGACTAGCAAAGCTCAAAGGGAAAGGAATGGGTAAAGTGGTGAGGTTGCAGCAGCGACTAAGCATATATGGTGGCTAACATACGCAAATAAGAGCGAGAAGAGAGCAAGCGGAACGGTCGTGAAGCTAGCAATGATCAAGAAGTGATCCTGAACTCCTACTTACGTCAAACATAACCCAAAACCGTATTCACTTCCCGGACTCCGTCGAGAAGAGACCATCACGGCTACACACACGGTTGATGCGTTTTAATTCGGATCTGGTGTCAAGTTATCTACAACCGGACATTAACAAATTCCCATCTGCCACATAACCGCGGACACGGCTTTCGAAAGTTTATACCCTGCAGGGGTGTCCCAACTTAGCCCATGATAAGCTCTCGTGATCAACAAAGGATATACCTTCTCCCAGGAAGACCCGATCAGACTCGGAATCCCGGTTTACAAGACATTTCGACAATGGTAAAAGAAGACTAGCAAAGCCGCCTGATGTGCCGACAAATCCCGATAGGAGTTGCACGTACCTCGTTCTCAGGGCACACCGGATAAGTCAAGCTACGAGTAAAACCATCCCTCAAGTTTCCCCGAGGTGGCCCCGCGGGTTGCTCGGTTCGGACCAACACTCAAAGGAGCA
>NC_041385.1:450583081-450590346 GCF_002162155.2 Triticum dicoccoides
AATAAAGATGACCCTCGGGCTCCGGAAACCCAAGGGAAAAAGGGCTAGGTGAGGCAAATGGTAAAACCAAGGTTGGGCCTTGCTGGAGGAGTTTTATTCAAAGCAAACTGTCAAGGGGGTCCCATAAATCACCCAACCGCGTAAGGAACGCAACCAAGAACATAACACCGGTATGACAGAAAGTAGGGCGGCAAGAGTGGAACAAAACACCAGGCATAAGGCCGAGTCTTCCACCCTTTACCAAGTATATAGATGCATTAATTAAATAAGAGATATTGTGATATCCCAAACATAATCCTGTCCGTCATGGGGCAAACTTCACCTTCACCTGCAACTAACAACGCTATAAGAGGGCTGAGCAAAGCGGTAACATAGCCAAACAATGGTTTTCTAGGAAGGGTGTCAAAGGTTAGAGGTTCATGTCAATTTGGGAGGCTTGATGAGCAAAATATAGGTAGTGCAGCAAAGCGATAGAACGAAGCAACTAGCATAGCAATGATAGTAGTGAGATCCAGGGTAGCGGTCATCTTGCCTGAAATCCCGCAAGGAAGAAGAGCGAGTCCATGAAGAAGACGAACGGAAGTAGTCGAACCAATCCTCACAATCGCAACATTACCGGAACTAAGAAGCAACACCGGAAAGAAACAAACAACATGGTAAATGCACAAGCATAAACATGGCATGATGCACAAACAAGTATGATGCATGTCAGGTTTAATGAGGCATGGCATGGCAAAGTGCAACAAACCACACTACAATTTAAGCAGAGCTCAATATGCAACGAGTTGCATATTGACGAAACACCACATCGAGTTATTTAGTTCACTCTCGTTTAGGCACACAACAATATTAAATGTTGTTAAACATGGCAAGAGGTGAAACATAATGAAACTACCTATCTAGGCAAGTTTAAATGAGGCTGGAAGTAACAAACAACAATTCCGGAAAATCCCCATATGCATATTTCGAATTTGGTACTGTTCTGCCCTAAACACAATTTTAATGTTGTTAAACAGCAAAATAAAGTGCACCATGTTAAACTAGGCATTTTTCCACCCCATTTACATATAAAGTTTATTTAAAACCGAGCTACGGTTATTTAGTTATGAAATAAATCATTTTAACATGGCATTTGAGCAAAACTTAATCAAACAGCATTTTAAACATTTTTAACATGGATGAAAGTGGCATATTATTAAACTACACAAAATTCTAAGCATTTTACATGTATAACTTATTTACATCCGAAGCACGATTCAAGAGTTATTAATGCATGAATATGAGGGACTTTTTAGTAAAACTGCAGTCTTCGGATAATAGACAAATTCGCAGGCGGGAAAAAACAAGACATGGGCCGAAACTGGCTGGGCCGATCGGTGAAAAAAACAGAGAGGCGCTGGGGGCTGCTCACCATGGGCTCTGGCCCAATCGGTGGAGGAGGAAGCAGCGGGCAGAGCCAGCTGGACCGAGCCGAGGCCGGCCCAGGCGCGTGCGGTCGTGGGACTTGGCGCAGTCAGCGGCGAGGAGGGGAGACAGGTTCGAGGCGATGCAGTCAAGGCGAGCGGCTTTGCTGCCAGATCGAGCGTGGGGTCAACGGCGAGCTCCTGCGTCGGGACGTCCATGGCGGCCGGGGACTTGGCGGATCCAGGCGGGGCTGGAAGCAGAGGAACCTGGCGGGCGGCGCAGGTGGTCTCCGGCGAGGGCACCGGTGGCCGTTGACGGGGCCCAGCCGGCGGGATCCGGCAGGAACGGGCAAAGGCGGCGGAGATGGCCGGCGACATCGACCTACGAAGGGAGAGAGAAACCATGAGAGAGCAGAGAGACGGAGAGGGAGCGACGAAGAGAGAGGAGGGCAGGGAAGGCGGCCTGGTTCTGGTCAACAGGGAAGATGGTGTGCAGTCCAGGTGGCTAAGAGCGCCGGCGGCGACGAGCTGCAGAAGGGCCGACGAGGTTGTTGCAGGGCCGGAGGAGCTGCGGCGCTGGGGTGCTCAGGAACCATGAGCAGGGGAGCCTTGCTCCGGTCGAGGCAGAGGAGAAGCGAGGAGGTGGCTGCGGGATTGGATGGATCGAGGGGAGGAGGAAGATGGCTGTGGTTGGTCAGGCACAGAAATGGAGGAGGTGGGTGGCGACGGATCTGGGTGATGGGATGGAGAACAGTGGCGGCAGCTGGGGAGGATCCTTAGGAAATAGGGCTAGGTCCAAAATGGACTAGGGGTAGACTATATATATGAAAAGGAGGGAAGTTTAGATCTTCCGATCAAAATCTGATGGACGAGAATAAATATGCTAGGGAGTCCAAATAAGAAAACGGAGATGTTTTGTAGACGTTAGGGGATGATCCAAACTCATCGGTCACGACCGCTCGGGTCGGGTTCGGGGGAGTTTCGGACGCGCGCGCGAGGGGGCTGCGAGCTGGCAAGAGAGGTTAGGTGGTCACGGTCAAGAGGGAAGCGAAACCCTGATTGGTCTGGAACGGCCAACAAAAGCGAGCGGGGACACGGCAACTACGAGCGGATGCAAGTTTAAAAAAACGATGATGGCAACGAGTGCCGATGCAATGCAAATGATGCGATGATGAAATGCATGACATGAAGAAAATGCAAAACAAAAGATAAAAACCCAAGCACGGAGAAAATAACATATCGCATCTCCGGAAAAGGCAAGAGTTGGAGTTATGAATATGGAAAGTTGTATCTGGGGCGTTACAACACTCCACCACTACGAGAGGATCTCGTCCCGAGATCTAGGATGGCACCGGATGGAGAAGGAAGAGGAAGATAAGAGGTAAACTAAGTTGCTTCTTTGACGAACGAGTGAAACCACGAACCTTGAGAGGTTGAGCAATTTATAAGAAAGATTCCAACAGAGATGAACGAGATTGCAACAATCCGTTAGAAAAGAGGAACAAGGAACATTACAAGAACTTGAAGGTTGCAAAGACATGAATCAAGAGTTTAATGTACAAGATAGAATTCGAAACCACTCCGGTTAAAACAAGATGAGAGAGGAAGAATTCGGGCAGCACTTCGGTTGAAAAGAGATGCAAGACTTGATAAGATGAAAAGAACTTGAAGATATGACACAACACTCCGGTTAAATGGATAAGCACGAAAAGAACACGATCCTCACAATCGAGATGATGAGTGAAGAGAGCAACATCACCTTGCCTTCGGAAGAAAGAATAGAAGATAGATCATTGGAATAAAAGAATGGAGAAGAAAATGCCAACTTAGGCCACAAATGAGCTAAGAAAGCCTCCTTGCAAGAAGGTTAGAACGGAGTTGTTGGAAGACCAACAACGAAAAGAATAAGTTTGTAGTGGGCTTATGGAAACATCTCAACATTATGAGGTGGCAACCGACCACTAAAGGAAACAATTGCTTGCTTGAGATCAAATAAGAGATGAAAACTTCTTTCGCCGAGAGGATAGGAGAAAACTCGGATCATTGATAAGCACCACAAATAGCAACATTCCTTAGGGAAGGCTTTAAGTGAAATCTGACACAAGACAACTCCAATGGAGGGATTAATAGGTTGAAACGATCTCCTAAACGAAGAGAAAATGATGGATTTAAAATATCTCATTCTTGACAACTTGAATCACAAAGGGAAATTGTCAAGAGTGACATAACACCACCCCAAAAGATATTGTAGAAGGAATTGCACTTCGAAATGCAAGAAGAAGAATACTTGAACGCCTCAAAACAAAACATGTGTTCAGAACCATGTTTAATTCTAGAGTATAGCTTGGCGGATCATAACTTTGAGAGAAAACTTGAGGAACAATTGAAGAATGAAAGAATCCTTGACGAACCATCATGTAAAGCCTCCATGAAGAACTCCGGTAATAAAAGGATGATAAAAGAAAGAGAAGTTGAGAACACAAGGTGAAACCTTGCAATGATTTAGATGGAGCCTCGCGACGAGATAAAGCGGAAAACTTGGAACTACGGAAAAGAAAAAGATGAAACACTACAACCGAGAATTACTTTATCATGAACAATCTCCGAAAGAAAATAATTGAATCACCTCGAGGAAATAAGAATAAGATTTATTGTATGCTTATCCTTCATCGAATTAAATTGATGACAAGCAATGGATTTGGCATACTACTTATTCTACTTACGGGATTAAGGATAGAGATAGCGCAAACTTGAGAAGATATTGATGGAACCACCGGTGGGATTGAAACAACGAAAGAATGAATGAATTGATACGATAATGAAGGAACAGAAATCTTGAACAAACCACCGTAAAAATTGCGAAAGAGAGTAGCAAGGGCACAATTCACCGGAAAGAATTTCAAAACGAATGAAGATCCTTGAAGGGATTTAGATACATGAGAACGAAGAGAACATGAACAGATTAGAGGATATTTGAATGATTCACCGGTAAGATTTGGAGAATGATAGCTACAGCTGAGAATGAAGAATTATGACATGATGCCCTCGGAGGAAAGAAATGGAAACAACTCATGAAATGCTTCGGATGGGTGAAACGAATTCTCACAATCGAAAACAATCATGAGGATGGCATGAAGCTAGAACCATGAATCTTCAAGAGAATGGACCAAGATTTAGAGGAAACACTTCTTCGGTCTTCACATGTTGAGAGTGATGACGAGAACCACCAAAACTATTGAGGCACTTCGGATCAAAGAAGAATATAAATGATGAAGCAACGATCAAAATATTTTGAAAACGATCTTGGAGAAGGGATATGACTGATGAAAATTCATTCTTACGTCAAACTTCGAAAGACTTTTGGAAATCGCTCCGGATAAATTAGAAGAGTTAGATAAGATCCTGGGAAAAGACCTGTGGGTTAGGGCCCACTCAAAAGAAACACCGTTGAACGATTGATTGAAATAGAGGTTACACCGGTAGAATTAAAGCTTGAATGAGAGAAAAACCTTGAAGTAACTCGAACAAATTAAGAATGGAAACATGATTCTTCTGAGATATCTTGAGCACTCAGGATAAGAATAGAGAGATGTGAACAATTAAGAGGTGCACTGGCATGGGATAGCATTTGAAACGAGGAAAGGGATATGATCAACACCGAAAGCTTGAATTGGATCCACCGAAGAAGAAACAACAACGAAGGATGATGAACTTGAAACTGTTGAGCATCTTCATGGGAAATCACCGGATGACAACATTGAAAGAAAAGAATGAAGAGACTTCCCACAAATAAAAGGATACATGATTAATAAATCTGAGTCCTTGAAGAAAAAGGGTGGGAGGGCGGGAAAACAAAGGCAACTTGGGATGGATGAAACAAACACCGTTGAGAAAATCTAGAATTGATCTCGGCAATGTTGAAATGATCGGATCCACTTGAAGAGAAGCACGCCGGTTGGAAAGAATTGACATGACCATCTCGATGATCAAAAGGATTAGTACTCCAATAGAAATATGAAAACACCATTTAGGAAAGGTATGGATTCCACATTTGACTTAGAAGCAACTCGAATATCACAAATAAAACAAAACAAAGGATTTGGCTTGCAGAATAAGCCGGAACAAATACATATGATAGAGATTTACCCAATCCCATATCATGCATCTGTCGGAAAGATATTCTAGGAGCTACTTGAATTCCCACCTATAAACTCCCGAAACTTTCTGGTTATGCAATCTGGTGTTGGGGATACAGGGGAAGCAATATATCTCACCCAAACTAACAATACCTACATCCAGCTATATCCATCCGTCAACACATAACCAAGAAACCTTCGGAAATCGTGTACCTCAACCTTCGAAAAGCATATGTTATACGAGTTATGGCAATACTCCCGAACTCCCGCCCCAATACTGGGTAGCGTCGAGGTTATCTCACCAACAACTGCATAAAAGAGATTTTTGATGTTGGCAAAACTCAGGTATTCCAGAACTGCAACGATAAAATTGTGACGACAACACCTCGGAGCTCAACTCCCCGGGTCACTGCCACATAAAAGACAGGAGGCACCAAGAACAATGTTCTCGTCACAAAACCATCGGAACGATTCCAATATACCCGCGTGATCCTAATTTTTTTTAGTGAAATTTGAGAAGAGGAAAGTCAAAACATCTATGCCAGGAGTCCTCACCAGAGCGACGAAGGGGGGTGTGGAGTAAAAAGAATTCCTACTCTCCAATATATATAATCCTAAGACTCAAAATAGTTTTTTCTAGACTCAACAACGTCCAACAATCAAGGGGGCTCCTATGGTCGGTCGAGGCTCTGATTACCAACTTGTCACACCGAATATGCGATAATATCCTAAAGAGACTCGAAGGTCCCACCAAGGATAGAACCGCATATTGAAACACTTTTGCAAGGTGGATATCATTACATCAACATTACATAATAGATGGGGATACATACAAAAGGCATACGATGCCACACGAATACAACAACATCTTACATAAGAGCACCATCCGACTATGGATGAAACACAAATAGAAACTCAAACGACATCCACCCTGCTAGCCCAGGCTGCTGACCTGGAACCTATCCCCTGATCGAAGAAGCAGAAGAAGAACTCAACGCAAGCAAGCATCGCTCTCGCGTCATGATCATCGCATAACCTATACCTGCAACTGTTGTTGTAGTAATCTGTGAGCCACGAGGACTCAGCAATCCCATTACCATGGGTATCAAGACTAGCAAAGCTTAAAGGGAAAGGAAGGGGTAAAGTGGTGAGGTTGCATCAGCGACTAAGCATATATGGTGGCTAACATACGCAAATAAGAGCGAGAAGAGAGCAAGCGGAATGGTCGTGAAGCTAGCAATGATCAAGAAGTGATCCTGAACTCCTACTTACGTCAAACATAACCCAAAACCGTGTTCACTTCTCGGACTCCGCCGAGAAGAGACCATCATGGCTACACACACGGTTGATGCGTTTTAATTCGGATCTGGTGTCAAGTTATCTACAACCGGACATTAACAAATTCCCATCTGCCACATAACCGTGGGCACAACTTTCGAAAGTTTATACCCTGCAGGGGTGTCCCAACTTATCCCATGATAAGCTCTCGCGATCAACGAAGGATATACCTTCTCCCAGGAAGACCCGATCAGACTCGGAATCCCGGTTTACAAGACATTTCGACAATGGTAAAACAAGACCAGCAAAGCCGCCCGATGTGCTGACAAATCCCGATAGGAGTCGCACGTACCTCGTTCTCAGGGCACACCGGATAAGTCAAGCTATGAGTAAAACCAGCCCTCAAGTTGCCCCGAGGTGGCATCGCAGGTTGCTCGGTACGGACCAA
>NC_041385.1:450590832-450730240 GCF_002162155.2 Triticum dicoccoides
AAAGATGACCCTCGGGCTCCGGAAACCCAAGGGAAAAAGGGCTAGGTGAGGCAAATGGCAAAACCAAGGTTGGGCCTTGCTGGAGGAGTTTTATTCAAAGCGAACTGTCAAGGGGTTCCCATAAATCACCCAACCGCGTAAGGAACGCAAAATTCGGGAACATAACACCGGTATGACGGAAACTAGGGCGGCAAGAGTGGAACAAAACACCAGGCATAAGGCCGAGTCTTCCACCCTTTACCAAGTATATAGATGCATTAATTAAATAAGAGATATTGTGATATCCCAAACATAATCCTGTCCGTCATGGGGCAAACTTCAACTTCACCTGCAACTAACAACGCTATCAGAGCGCTGAGCAAAGCGGTAACATAGCCAAACAATCGTTTGCTAGGAAGGGTGTCAAAGGTTAGAGGTTCATGGCAATTTGGGAGGCTTGATGAGCAAAAGATAGGTAGCGCAGCAAAGCGATAGAACAAAGCAACTAGCATAGAAATGATAGTAGTGAGATCCAAGGTAGCGGTCATCTTGCCTGAATCCCGCAAGGAAGAAGAACGAGTCCATGAAGAAGACGAACGGAAGTAGTCGAACGAATCCTCACAATCGCAACATTACCAGAACTAAGAAGCAACACCGGAAAGAAACAAACAACATGGTAAATGCACAAGCATAAACATGGCATGATGCACAAACAAGTATGATGCATGTCCAGTTTAATGAGGCATGGCATGGCAAAGTGCAACAAACCACACTACAATTTAAGTGGAGCTCAATATGCAACAAGTTGCATATTGACGAAACACCACATCGAGTTATTTAGTTCACTCTCGTTTAGGCACACAACAATATTAAATGTTGTTAAACATGTCAAGAGGTGAAACATAATGAAACTACCTATCTAGGCAAGTTTAAATGAGGCTGGAAGTAACAAACAACAATTCCGGAAAATCCCCATATGCATATTTCGAATTTGGTACTGTTCTGCCCTAAACACAATTTTAATGTTGTTAAACAGCAAAATAAAGTGCACCATGTTAAACTAGGCATTTTTCCACCCATTTACATATAAAGTTTATTTAAAACCGAGCTACAGTTATTTAGTTATGAAATAAATCATTTTAACATGGCATTTGAGCAAAACTTAATCAAACAGCATTTTAAACATTTTTAACATGGATGAAAGTGGCATATTACTAAACTACACAAAATTCTAAGCATTTTACATGTATATCTTATTTACATTCGAAGCACGGTTCAAGAGTTATTAATGCATGAATATGAGGGACTTTTCTGTAAACTGCAGTCTTCGGATAATAGACAAATTCACACGCGGGGAAAAAACAAGACATGGTCCGAAACTGGCTGGGCCGATCGGTGAAAAAAACAGAGAGGCGATGGGGGCTGCTCACCATGGGCTCTGGCCCAGTCGGTGGAGGAGGAAGCAGCGGGCAGAGCCAGCTGGACCGAGCCGAGGCCGGCCCAGGCGCGTGCGGTCGTGGGACTTGGCGCGGTCAACAGCAAGGAGGGGAGACCGGTTCGGGGCGATGCAGTCAAACGGGCGAGCGGCTTCACTGCCAGATCGAGCGCGGGGTCAACGGCGAGCTCCTGCATCGGGACGTCCATGGCAGCCGGGGACTTGGCGGATCCAGGCGGGGCTGGAAGCAGAGGAACCTGGCGGGCGGTGTAGGTGGTCTCCGGCGAGGGCACCGGTGGCCGGTGACGGGGCCTAGCCGGCGGGATCCGGCAGGAATGGGCAAAGGCGGCGGAGATGGCCGGCGACGTCGACCTGCGAAGGGAGAGAGAAACCATGAGAGAGCGGAGAGACGGAGAGGGAGCGACGAAGAGAGAGGAGGGCAGGGAAGGCGGCCTGGTTCTGGTCAACGGGGAAGACGGGGTGCAGTCCAGGTGGCTGAGAGCGCCGGCGGCGACGAGCTGCAGAAGGGCCGATGAGGTTGTTGCAGGGCCGCAGGAGCTGTGGCGCTGGGGTGCTCGGGCACCATGAGCAGGGGAGCCTTGCTCCGGTCGAGGCAGAGGAGAAGCGAGGAGGTGGCTCCGGGATTGGATGGATCGAGGGGAGGAGGAAGATGGATGTGGTTGGTCAGGCACAGAAACAGAGGAGGTGGGTGGCGACGGATCTGGGTGATGGGATGGAGAACAGTGGCGGCGGCTGGGGAGGATCCATAGGAAATAGGGTTAGGTCCAAAATGGACTAGGGGTAGACTATATATATGAAAAGGAGGGATGTTTAGATCTTCCGATCGAAATCCGATGGACGAGAATAAATATGCTAGGGAGTCCAAATAAGAAAACGGAGATGTTTTATAGACGTTAGGGGATGAGCCGAACTCATCGGTCATGACTGCTCGGGTCGGGTTCGGGGGAGTTTCGGACGCGCGTGCGAGGGGGCTGCGAGCTGGCAAGAGAGGTTAGGTGGTCACGGTCAAGAGGGAAGCGAAACCCTGATTTGTCTGGAATGGCCAACAAAAGCGAGCGGGGACACGGCAACTACGAGCGGATGCAAGTTTTAAAAAACGATGATGGCAACGAGTGCCGATGCAATGCAAATGATGCGATGATGAAATGCATGACATGAACAAAATGCAAAACAAAAGATAAAAACCCAAGCACGGAGAAAATAACATATCGCATCTCCGGAAAAGGCAAGAGTTGGAGTTATGAATATGGAAAGTTGTATCTGGGGCGTTACAGAGGACTAGGCTCGCCAACCGCTTCCCCAGCAGCTCCTCAGGCAGCGGAGGTGTCGGAGGATCCAGCGATTCCGCCGAGCTCCTCGTGACCCCAGAGACGAGCGACGATAGCTACGAGCCCCCGAGCTTGCATCGCTCCCGGAGCAGGGCGGGCTCGTCAGGCCGCCGTCGCCACTGATCTATATGGGGTTGGCGCCGGTGGCTGATGGCCCACTATTGATGATGACATCTCTTGCGGTGGCGCGCGTAGTTAGCACTCCTTAGGATCTACTCCTTTTGTTCCCTGCAAGGAATCAAAGAACACACCTCGCGGGGGTTTGTAAGGTGCTTGTAGTTCCGTTTGTTAATATGATCCTTATCATGAAGTGGTGAGGGGTGCTTGTCCCGTCTTAGGTTAGTTCCTCCTTTCGAACCTCGCGAGGACTTCACGCTCTGCGCTGACAGGTCCCGGTCCCAAGGCAGGCTTCAGCCATAGCTGGTATGCCAGGTCGCGATGCCGTGGTCAAGGCCAGGAGGTGAGCGGCCCGGGGTCCAGTAAGAGCCCTTGAGTCGCGATGCTCAGGAGGTCCCCTTTAGCGCTCAAGCAGCCATCGCTTAGTGAGAAAGGAGCGCGACGTCGCTAAAACTGGGACTACATTAGGTGCGAGGTCGGCACTGTGACAACCAGTGATTCCGGAGTGGTGACTTATCTTGGGGGTCAGGAACCACTCCTTGCTACGGCACCGGGCCCGAGCGTTGGCAGCCGAGGAGTTGCCTGGTGGGGTCCCCCGTGTGCCTCTTCCCTCTCGTCTTTGCTCCCCTTCATGCTCTATGTCCTCAGGTCCCGGCCCTCGAGCGGGGCTCAGCCATCGCTAGTATGCCAGGTCGCGATGCCGTGGTCAAGGCCAGAGGGTGAGGGCTGGAGAGCCGGTAAGAGCCCATGAGTCGCGATGCTCAGGTACCCCCCCTTTAACGTGCAAGCGGTTCACGTGGACGAGAACGAAGGAGACGCCGCGGAAGCCCCGCCAGGCGCTGCTCCTTAAAACGATCCTGCGAGGTCATCATGAGAAAAACGAGGGTTTGCCGTTTAGAACTGCCGGCCAGCTGTTGGTTGCTCTAGGAGGGTGACGAGGCACTGAAGGCTTGGTGAGGTGGCGCCCTGAGGGGTTGCCGCGGCCAGAGCTCAGCCGTCCAGGTTTATCGATGTTGCAGGGACGGACCCACGCGCAAGCGTTGTGCCGTGAGGGAGCAGCTCCATCAGTTGGTGTCAATCAAGCGGGCGATTAGGTCGAGCACGTTAGTCATGAGGGAGAAAATTCATTTAGGTAGGCACAGAAAGAAATGATCGCCACTGGGTCGGGCCCAAGCGTCCTCGGGGATGATGCAGCCCGAGGGGCGCCCCCGATAAAGTAAGCTGAAAACATGAGCTAAAGGGGATACACACCGCAGGGATGGACCCACGCGGCCTGGGAATGATGCAGCCCCGCGGGGCGCTCCCAGCTAAAAATGAAACTCGAAGGATGTCACCTGATGATGCTGAAGATGGAGGGATGCTGAAGTGGCGGACGGTGTGCACTGCGGGAGACGATCTTCACGAGCCCCCAGGCCAGGGGCCTCGGGAGGCTCCGGAGGTGCTGGCGGCTCCTTGCGGACCATCTCCATCTCCGCCAGGACTGCGGAATGCCTGACCGCCTGAGCCTCCAAGATGCTCCTCATGAGGCGCTAATGCACAGCAGCCGCGTTCGGCAGGCCGTGAGGCATGCGAACATAGCTGTGAGGTGGGCCTTTGCAGCGCCCCACGCATGAGGGCCAGAGGCGCTCCTGAGAGGCGGCTCGGTTGAGTCCTGGTATGTCGATGCAGACACGCAGCCCACCATCCTCACCTAGATGGGGAGCTACGGCGGGCAAGCGGCGGCTGCCACTCATGACTCTTGACTCCTGCAGCTCCTGAATGATCTCGTTGATGAACTCCTGAGGGTTTGGTCCTCCTTGCCTTGCTTCCTCCTGAGGGAAACATGCGCTGAAGCACGCCTCCAAGTGGTGCCCGAGCGCCTCCCTCGTAATCTTAGCAAAGTCGATGGCCCTCCAGAAGAGAGCCCCTGAGCCCTGCTCGAGGAGGGCGCCGGGCGCGCCATCCTATGCGACAGAAGGAGGTGCCCCCTGAATGGGCGCGGGCCCTGAGGGGCCTGCCTCCCGAGGGGTCGGGCCAGGCGATGTCTTCTTCTTCTTAGGAGCAACCTCGGGAGGCCTCCCGTTCCGGTGATCTGGGTCTTCAATTGATGCGGCTTGGAAGGCTCGTTCCAGGGAACACACAGCGTCTCTCTCTTCACAAGGCACAGTGATGACTCCGCCGCTTCCTGGCATCTTGAGGACATTGTAGCCGTGATGGGTCACGGCCATTAACTTGGCCAGGGCTGGGTACCCGAGGATGGCGTTGTACGGCAGGCGGATGTGAGCGACATCGAAGTCAATGAGATCCGTGCAGTAGTTGTCGCGCTTCCCGAAGGTAACAGGAAGGCGGACCTGCCCGATCGGAACCGTGGAACCATCGGTGACTCTTGAGAAGGGCTTGGTTGGCTGCAGCTGATTGTATGGCACTTGGAGACTGTTGAACATCTCGACGGATAGGACATTGAGCCCTGCTCCGCCATTGATGAGGGTCTTGGTGACTTGTACATTGCTGATGACCGGGGAGCAAAGCATCGGGAGGACTCCTGCTGTGGCCGCGCATTTGAGCTGGTCCGCTGAGCTGAACGTGATAGCGCACGATGACCACCTGAGAGGGCGCGTGGCCTCAAGCTTGGGGAGGACTGCATTCACTTCGCGGGCAAACTGCTTGAAGATGCGCTGAGAGGCCGGGGTTTGTGCGCCGCCCAAGATGCAGGCGATTGCGCGCGACTCCTGGAAGCCTCCAGCCCCCTCGTCCTGGTGATGGTCTTCATTCCTCCTTGGCTATGGTGGCAGAGGAGGGAGGCCCGCATTGCCTTGTGGGTGATCCTCGTGAGGCTGATCTCTCCAACCCCCCTCACGAGGCGGGTCCCTCCAACCTCCCTCACGAGGCTGGTCCTGCCAGCGGTCTTCACGAGGTCGGTTGCGCCACCCTTGGCGAGGGCCACGGTCTTCCCATCGACCTCCACCTCTTCCTCCTCCTCGGCCATAGCCCCTGTCGCTGCGCTCAGGGCGTCGGCCGACACGCACGTCTCACACGGCTCTGAGCTCTTGGCATTCATTGGTGTTCTGGGTGTGGAGGCCGTGGTACATGCAGTACCGGCTTCCCTTGGATGACTCAGGCTGATCCCTGCCTCGCTTGGTGTCTGGCTCTACTGCAAGCACGGCAGCCCCCTTGCGCTTCACGTCCTTGGTCTTGGGCTTCTTCTCTTCTGGGTCAGCAGCTGGCAGCTCGAGGAGGGACAGGCGCCCTTCCTCAGCCCTTACACACTTGGTCGCCAGATTGAACAGCTCCAGGGAGGTGCACAAGTCTTCATGGATCGCGAGCTCCTCCTTCATCTTGACGTCACGCACGCCATCGGAGAAGGCTGAGATGATGGCCTCCTCACACACCTTGGGGATCTTAAGGCGAGCGCTGTTGAAGCGCTGGATGAACTTCTGCAGGGTCTCCCCCGGCTGCTGCTTGATGCGGTGCAAGTCGCTCATGGCCGGGGGCCGGTCACGGGTGCCTTGGAAGTTGGCGATGAATCGGGTGCGCATCTCGTCCCAGGAGGATATCGTGCCAGGAGCTAGGTTCAGGAGCCAGGTGCGGGTGCCGTCCTTGAGCGCCATGGGGAACTAGTTCACCATGACCTTCTCGTCTCCGTTGGCGGCCTCGATGCCCAGCTCGTAGAGCTGGAGGAACTCAGCAGGGTCAGTCGTGCCATCGTAGCGTGGGGGAAGGTCTGGCTTGAACTTGCCCGGCCAGGCCACGCTGCGCAGCTCGGCAGAGAAGGCACGACAACCTGCAGTGGCCGCGGGAGCCCTTTGGTGATGGAGAGCTTGATCTTGCAGGTCTCTGTGTGCTACGGCAAGGTTCAACGCGGGGTCTTGATGTGCCGGAGCAGGTGCGTGCTCGTGCCGAGCCGGTGCGGGGAGCACACGGGCGGCTTCTTGAGGACGAGGGATCTCTTGGCAGCTCTTCTCTTGCTGTGCTGGCGCCTGACGGAGTGGGTTCCGCCCAGGGGCCATGCGCCTTGGAGCGAAGGCGCCTTCTTGAGGTGGAGGCGGCTGAGGCGCCCTGGAGCTTCGTCGCCGGCGCAGGGCGGTGCGCGGTGCAATGAGAGGGACGGTGCAGGGGAGCCCCCAACAGCGCTGACGAGCTCAGTGATGTGGGCGAGCCACTCATCGTAAAGGTCGTCGACGGGATGGTAGTGCAGGAGCTCCCGCGCCAGGAGCAGCACGGCGTGCGCATCCGCGGGAGCGCGACGGGCGTGGGACGAGGAGCCGGCCTGAGTCAGAGACGGAGTGGTAGTGCGGCCTTCTCGCCACACGGATGGATGCAGGGACGACACCTGCTGTTCGTTCCCCACCGGGCCAGTGGCAGCGTTGACGGCAAGCAACAGGGGCGCTCGCCGACGGGGGCCGTCTGGACAACGCGAGTAGCGAGAGCGGCCCGGCGCTCGGCGCGGGCGCGACGTGCGTCGGACATGGATGGGATGGGCGGCGAAAACACTAGGCGACGGAAGGCAGATTCCGGCACTCCCCTACCTAGCACGCCAAATGTCGGATTTTGGGTTCCGGCAGACCCTTGAGGTTCGAACACTGGGGTGCGCGCAGAGATCACACCCTCAGCCTACCCATGTTTCACCGCCTCGCTAGGATCTATACTACACGAAGAACAACACTAGGGACACAAGATTTATACTGGTTCAGGACACCATTGTGGTGTAATACCCTACTCCAGTTTGAGGTGTGTGGGTTGCCTCTGGGGCTGATGAAGAACAATACAAGGGAAGAACAGCCTCGTGAGGGTCTGTTCTTGGTTGAGGCGATGAACTGCTAGGGGAGTTCGGTCACCTCTCTCTCTCTCTGTGTGTCTTGGGTGCGGATCCGATCAGATCTCTCCCTACCCTGTGGGTGGCTAGTCCTATTTATAGGCGAAGGCCCCGGGCCTCTTCCCAAATATTGAGCGGGAAGGGCGCCAACAATTGGCCATTTTGAAGGGGAACATCTAATACACTTATCCTGACTAAAGTTGGTCCTCGCCTGCCAAAAGACCCTAACGATGACGCTGGCTTGGGCTCCACGATGACCTCCGTTCTACCGTCCTGCTGGTCTTGGTCTTGTTGGACCGAAATGGTTGCCTTTGCTTTATACCCTTGCCTGTGCTTGCCCCCTTTGCACCAAAGGGGAAACAAGGACTCTACGCAGGCCGGCGCCCGCCTGGCGCCCGCCTGCGCCTTGGTCATCATGGCTTGCGCCATGGGCACCTCGTGAGGTACCCCGCCTTGATCTCTCCGCCTCCTCGCGAGCCAGCCTGACGAGGCCGTGCGTGAGGAAGCCTCCCGTCGTCCGCCCCGCGAGGCTTGTCCCCTCGCGAGGGTCTTGAGCATGTGTTGATGAAGATGGGCCGTACTGGGCCACTCCTTGAGCCACGCCGCAGGCCACAGGCAGGCAAGTCTGGGTACCCCCGTTCCCAGAATGCCGACAGATGTGATGCTATAAGATGCGTGTGTGCTGACGTGGGTTGTATTTGTTCTTGTATTCAAAGTGAATGAGACCAAATTATATCTCATCTACTCCCTTATTATTATCATTGCGTGCAACGAACGGACCACTGCATGTCATGTTTGATAGTCTCAAGTCATTAAAAGCATACAAGCCCCACATCTCTTATTGGTTGATTCCTCTATTTATGTCAAAAAATAAGAAACAACGTGAGAGTTAATGCACCATGCCTATGTGTTTACTATCTGCTTTTCGTAAGATGACTTAATACTTGTCGGCGTTTTGGGAACGGGGGTCCCCAGACTTGCCTGCCTGCGGCCTGCGGCGTGGCTCAAGGGGCGGCCCAGCATGGCCCATCTTCATCAGCACGAGCTCAAGACCCTCGCGAGGGGATAAGCCTCACGGGGTGGACGGCAGGAGGCTTCCTCAGGCACGGCCTCGTCAGGCTATCTCGCGAGGAGGCGGAGAGATCAAGGCGGGGTACCTCGCGAGGTGCCCATGACGCAAGCCATGACTACCAAGGGCGCCAGGCGGGCGCCAGCCCACGCAGTGTCCTTCTTTCCTCTTCGGTGCAAAGGGAGCAAGCGCAGGTGGGAGCATCAAGCAAAGGCATCCATTTCGGTGCAACAAGACCAAGACCAGTAGAACGGCAAGATGGAGGTCATCGTGGACCCAAACCGGCGTCACCACCAGAGCCTTTGGCAGGCGAGGACCAACTTTAGTCAGGGTAAGTGTACTAGATGTTCCCCCTCAAAATGGCCAGTTGTTGGCGCCCTTCCCGCTCAATATTTGGGAGGAGGCCCAGGGCCTTTGCCTATAAATAGGACTAGCCACCACAAGATAGGGACAAGGGGAATCCTCACCAGGAAACCAGTAGAGAGAGCGACTGAACTCCCCCCATCAGTTCATCGCACCAGCCAAGGACCGCGAGGCTGTTCTCCCTTGTATTGTTCATCATCAGCCCAAGAGGCAGTCCACCACACCACACACTGGAGTAGGGTATTACACCACAATGGTGGCCTGAACCAGTATAAACTCTGTGTCTCTTGTGTTGTTCCTTTGATTGCTTAGATCCTAGCGAGGCGGCGAGGCACAGGTAGTAGAAGGCTAGATCTCCGCGCGCACCCCAGAGTTCGAACCTAGAGGGTCTGCCGGAACCCAAAATCCGACAATACTCACCTAGACGGAGGGAGTATTCGATTTGACAGCAGGCGGCGCAGTTCCCGATATGGCTTTAATGCAGACGAGGGAGGGAGTAGCGGTTCCCGAAATTTTGAATGACCAATGCATCCTCCTTCAATCAATGCATGAGGGAAGTAATGGGAGGAGGTCCAGGAAAAGAGGCTGCACGATGTGAATGCAAGGAAGTTTGCCCTCATTGCCCTCATATAAAGGCGCCCCTCCATTCCAATGCATCTACCACATCGTACGCACCTAAGCATTTGGCTAAGCACCTACACTAAGCGCAAAAGAGCTCACTCCAGACCCATGGCTGCGATGCGTGTGAGCGGCCAGCGGCTGTGCCAGATGGTCCACAATGTCGGCCTGCGGCATGGCGCCGAGGATTGTCTCCAGACGGTGTTGCAGACCGGCTGGTGGATGGCCGCCGTCGATGCCAACTACGACTCTCAATTGGACCAGATGATCGTTCCCACCAGCAACAAGTTCACCGTCCTCAAGAAGCTCGTGGACGACATCACTGTACTCCTCCAGGCCACGCACGGGCTCCTCATTGCCTGCCACCCTAATCAGCCTCCATGGCCGAAACCTCTTTCAAGCACTGGTGGCCCTGCGACTGCCCGCCGACGCCACGAAGAATGTCCACCTGGAGGTCGCGCTCGCCGCAAGGAGCCTTGCCCTGCAAGAATTCGTCGACCTACTCATCCATGTGTACGAGCAAATCGTGTACATAGGTATCTACAAGGCCAGTGAGGACGCTACGACGTTGGCCTTCCTCAACCGGCTGGAAGCCTTGGATGCCTTTGCTGAGAAGCACCTCGACCTCACCACAAAAGCCGTCGCTCCTTAGCCGCCGGTCGGTGGCCCAGCGCACTAAGTTGAGGAGGAGGTCATACGTTCATGGATCCATCTTTCTTCTTGCCTTATGTAACCACCACTGCGATTGCATCGTCGTGGCCTTAATTCTTATTGTGCTGTTGTATTCCCGTTCCAGTCAATACCGACATGTGCGATCCCTTTGCTTAATTATATGCATCACTGTAACTAGTACTCCATCCGTCAATTTTATAAGTTGTGCTTACCTTTTCCATCAACTTCGTGCAACACACGGGCATCTTGCTAGAAACACTAGAATATGTCTATATAATCCGTATGTGATAGTCCATTTGAAATATCTAAAAAGACAAATATTTAGGTACGGAGGGACTAATATATTAGGAGTATATCAAAACAAGAGTGATTTCTTTCAAGTTTGTGAACAAATACTACTATTCTACTACTTTGGATCCGTCGCAACGCACGGGCACATTGCTAGTAAAAGGAAAAGGCCTACCGCGTTTGCTTCGCACCCCCACACGCCCGGGAATCGGGAGTACTCCATGGCCCATCCGACACGACACATAGCTTAGGGAAGGCGTGTTGCCTAGCATTTTCACTTTCATGTGGGACCGCCATTGAGCAAACCGACTATTGGCAAACCGCACTCCGCCCGCCGCCGGGTTGGAAAACAGAAACGAGGGGAAGATCTAGCTGTAGCACGGAAGCCAAGAAATTTGGTGTCAGATGGGGCTCGTTGATAGAGTAGGAGCATTCCGTACTAGTAGTACTACTCCTACTTAGTACCAAGTTTGTACTCCTAATACTATATTACTAGTACTACCACTATACAACTAGTAGGTACGTGCACGACACAACATCGTAGGAACAAAAAACGGGAAGATCTTGTTTTGGGTGATTTATCTTTTTATCAATCAACATAGTATGAATAATATGATGTGGGGCTCCCATGAAGCTTATGTGGCTTGCTTGCATGGCTATGAAAGGTTAGAGAAAAATAAATAAATAATGTGTTTAGAGTGCACTCCACTAAATAGATATACTTTGGATCCATTGCAACGGACCGGCACATCTATATCTATACCCCCTATATAGTGTGTGAAAAACTTTAAAAGTTGGTCGTTGGATGAAGCTAATCCGATGATACAAAGATGGCAAATCCGAGCACTACTGGCCGTTGGATATCATCCACCAGATTCTACCACATGTATAATCTAGAAGACTCCATGGTTGAACTTAATTCATGACTAACTTTTCCACAACTAAGCTTAGGCAAAGTTATTAGTTCTTAAAAATGAGAGCCACAAGTTGGCAAGCCTAAGGGAATCTTGCCACATTTTTTGTGTGTATGTCATGTGGGGCCTTAGTGTGACTTGCCTAAGGTGTGGCTTGAACCAAACACTCACCTAAGTTAATCAAACTTGCCTAACCTTACGTGTGGCAATCTTAGTGGCCGTTTGGTTCCTAGCCACACCTTGCCACACTTTGCCACAACTAACCTTAGGCAAGTTTGACCAAGTTAGGTAGGTATTTGGTTCTAGCCACACCTAAGGCAAAGATTTTTTTATGAGCAGTGAGCCCCACATGTCATAGCCACAAAATAACTGTGTGGCAAGATTCCCTTAGGCAAGCCAAAGTGTGGCTAACAAAGGGTCTGTTTGGTTCATGACTAACTTTTCCACAACTAAGCTTAGGCAAAGTGCGGCTGCCACAAAAAGTGTGGCTAACAAAATGGCCACCACAAGTATGGCAAGATTTGACAAGAAGTTGAGTCTATGACATGTGGACCATGTAACTAGAAAAGTATGGCAAGCCACAAGTGTGACAATGAACCAAACACATGCCTAAGATATTGTGGCACGCCTAAGCTTAGGCGTGGCAACCTTAGGCTGCAAACCAAACATCTATATATCTATATCTATACCCCTATATAGTGTGTGAATAACTTTGAAAGTTGGTCGTTGGATGAAGCCAATCCGACGGTACAAAGATGGCAAATCTGAGCACTACTTGCCGTTGGATATGATCTACATTCCACCAGATTTTGCCACATGTAGAATCTAGAAAACTTCACATGTAGAAGCATAATGCACAAACCGCCAGAATCTCATGCGTGCAATGCACGTGTACCTTACTAGTACTAGTTGGTAGTAGTAAGAAACAAATTCTAGTTTTGGCACAAGCTCGTACTGCGGGAGCACCACAAGGCCTGCCGCAGGAGTTACATTTCCCTCTCGGGGCCCACGGGAGCGAACTTCAGTGGCTTAGTGCGCGGCCTATGAGTCAATGACATGCGGACCTTAAATGCGGCTGGCCCACATGTCATTATCATGGTGGTGGCGTGGTTCGCGACTCACTCGTTCGAGATGAACCGGCCGGTGGTGGCGTGGCCATGGCGAGGGTGCCACAGCTGGGCGTCGGGGCGTTATGAGGCATAGATGGCCACACCGGCGGGTACTACCTGTAGTACAGAAGTACTCCAACTAAGGATTGATGCCCGGGACGAAATGTGTCACAACCGCTGGATGAAAATTCGATGGTGCGGGAGTACGGATCGGAGCACAGCAGCGGAGCACGCAAACTGCGTCCAATCGGGTGTGTCTGTGGTAGAAAGTTGATGGTCGCCGCAGTTCAGCTGGCCCGCATGTCATGCACACAAAGGCAGAGGAGTGGTGGGGCCGAGAGGGATGAGGGGCACGTTGGGGGGATGAGGATCCCCTGACGTGAACAATCCTACCATTCTGTCACTGACATGTGGGACCCACAAGCGTGGGTCCCACCTGTTAGTGAAGGAAAGACAGGGCAAGGCAGTGATAGACACGTCGGAGGATCCATGCCCATGTTGGGGGACGTCGTGCCGTGGGTTGGAGCGGCGTCGTGGGAATCGCGTGTGGGTGTGGCAGTGGTGGAAACAAGAAACGTGATGGTCGCCGTGGTTCAACTTCCATGGACAAGCTGTCATGTCTGCTGATACATGTATATCAAAACTAGAGTGTTTATATTTCAAGCATGTGAACAAGTATTATTCTACTACTTTGGATCCATTGCAACACACAAGCCAGCGCATTGGTAGTAGTAGTGTCCATCTCTATCTCTAGAGGCCTTCCCTCGTTCATCCTTTTCTCTCACAAGATAAACTACTCATACAAATGCATCTTGATGTTCTGTGGAACGCATGAGGATGTTTTCTTGGGGGTCTCTCCAGCGCGGCGCGGTCGTAGTTGCAAGTTAATGCCCCTTGAGATGCCGACATTGAGGTGCACTCGGATTTCCTCCGATGAGTAGGTAAGATGAGTTTGATCACATAGTAAATGCATTCTAAAGACTACTTCCGTGTCCATTTCCTAATTCTCCCCTGCCCACTGTTTCACACGTTAGGCTCGGTGCGAGTGGAGATTGGCTTGCATATGTACGGGAGGGTACCAACATCAATTTGCACAACATTTACAATAGTGACACCGTTCTCGTAGAACCTTTGTCCAACATTGGGATCAGCCATGCAATGGGCCACCGCAAGAATTGGTACGATGGAACCGCGGTGAGATTGAATAAGATAGCACGGACCTTGCACATGGTGGTCAACGGCGGACCATGCTATCTGCGGCCGATTTGTTGCCGTACGAGTACGAAGACGATGTGCTCCTTTCTAACCGCATCTTTGCGATGACAAACTAGGGGACTTATTTTGTATGGGACACATCCTACGATATACTCCCTCTCTCCCAGTTTATTTGTTTTGAATCTTTTCATTTTATAAGTTTCAAATTCAAAATTAGAGCTCCCATCACATGTTGAGATTATAATGTCCATCGTTGCGTGCATGTATAGTAAAGAAACAAATCTCGAGTTTGGCACGAGTTCGTGCAGAGGTAGCACCACAAGCCCTGGCGCAGGAGTTACATTTCCCTCTCAGGGTCGTCGGGACTGAGCTTCAGTGCCTTACTACACCTACCTTTGAGTCAATAACATGTGGACCCGATAGATGACTGGTGCATACGTAATGCTCCCGAAGGCAGAGGGGCAGTGGGGCCAAGAGGGGTGAGCCACAGGTCGGGGGACGTGTGGTGTCATGGGTTCGAGCGGCGTCGTGGGAATCGCATGTGGCTGTGGTAGAAACTTGATGCTCGCCGCATTTTATGTGGCCCACATGTCATGCACACAAAGGCAGAGGGGCGGTGCAGCCGAGAGGGGTGAGGCGCACGTCGGGGGACGTGGTGTCGTGGGATGGAGAGGCGTCGTGGGAATCGCGAGATGAAACGTGATGGTCGCCGTAGTTGAACTTCCATGGACAGGCTGTCATGTCTACAGACACATGCACTACATACCGATCACTGGAAGGAGTAGCAAAGAAAGCTATATATGCGGATAAATAGTTCCTTATAGTCAAGCGGACCCATGCTACTACTCTGTTCCAAAGACATGCACACCATCGAAATAGTCCATCTATATCAATATGCACCGTGAGGGAATAATTTTTTTTACAAGAGAGGAAATAGTTCATCCATCCATAATGCCCTCCTGCTGGTGCAGCCTTTTCTTCTTCTTCTTCTTCTTCTTCTTCTTCTTCTTCTTCTTCTTCTTCTTCTTCTTCCTCTTCCTCTTCTTCTTCTTCTTCTTCTTGTTGTTCTTCTTCTTCTTGTTCTTCTTCTTGTTCTTCTTGTTCTTGTTCTTGTTGTTGTTGTTCTTCTTCTTCTTCTTCTTCTTCTTCTTCTTCTTCTTCTTCTTCTTCTTCTTCTTATTCTTCTTCTTCTTCTTCTTGTTCTCATTTTCTATGGTAGACGGCTTCGCAACAAGCTCTTTCGACCTTGCAGCTATCTCCAAACTCACACGGGCATCGAGGGCAGCATATTTTATCCACTCGTACGTCAAGGGATAATTCTCCCATCCAGACGACCTTAATGCCACCGTCTCTTCATCCTTCTGAAGATTTGTACCGAGCACAAAATTTGCTACGTCGAATAGGGATGGTGTCTATTTATCACAATCTTCTACAGGAATTTTGATTCTGGTTTGTAGGTCAGCGATGCTTTTCAAATGAAGGTTGTACCGCTCCAGCTTCTGTTTGTCCCCTTCGATGGCTGGCCCACAGAAGTATATGTCCTCCCGAGACAGGAAATCGTGCAGCTCACCTGGTATGGAAGGCGAGTGTATGATGTGGTACACGAAAACATCATCTTCGAGGCACAGCTGAAGGACGACGGTGCATTGGATCTTCCTAGGGGCACGCTCCGTGTACTCTGCGTCGAGACCGATGACCCTCGTCTCTACCTTTTCGAGGGAGTTGGATACATTGTTGATCCACTGCCGAACAACCCTTGGGTGGACGGTGATGGTGGCAACTATGCTCATCGAGCCTTCGACGAGGACATGTTGGACGCTAAAAACCTACATCTCGATCTCTTTCGCCATTTGGAACCGCTGGAATGGAGGGCTATGGTTTGGAGAATTAGGATTAGATGGTTAGTCTAACTGAAGTAGTAGATGATTATTTAAAGAGGTTAAAACAATGTGAATGCACTGGGGTTTGGATGCAAATGAAGACGAAGGGGAGGTGAAGAAGCCAAGGAAAATCGGTTCCCGATGGAGAAGTAAATGGGAGAAGTGGCGTGGAGGCAGTTGATTAGACGGCTAGGTAGACTAAACGAAAAGGCTATGCGGGTAGACTGATGAGTCGTACTTGTTCGTGTATGTGCCCATCCTTCCTGATAGGTGGGACCTATGCAAACAGATAAAAAATGTGTCGTAGCTGGTTCAGATGGATATTGGCGCGTGAGTGGGAGACACAACATTCTATGGTTAAGGAATACTCCCTCCGTTTAGGTGAGTATAAGTCACCTTATGAAAATCAGGTTTTCCCAAAACCTTTAGGCGTGGAGCATTAACTTCCTGCTCGATCCCCTCCCAGCCTCATTAGGCAGCGTTCTCTTCTTCTGCTACCGCGTTCTACCTTTCCATTTTTCCTCTTCTCATGTGTGGAACGATCTGCATGCCGTCCTTGATGCACCAGAACGACCACTGCATGCATCGCGGCAGGGCGTTGTTTGGGCATGCACGAGAATTTGGTTCTGCTCGCAATATGGATGATACCTGAACGATGAAGTGAATAGGCATGCTAGCACGGGAGACCTATTTCCGCTATACAATACTGGAGTACTCATGTTCCTACTAGTAGTATTAGTAGTACAACTGTGGTACACTTGATGGTCAAAATACTATTCATCCGGTCCTCACAGTAAAGTGACAACACCCTGCGCCTGGCACGTCCAGGTGGCGTGTTCGGGTTACCAAAGTCAGCCTCACCCTGAGCACTGTGCAGTCTGTCACCGCCGCTCTAAAGCACATTGGCGCCTCGCCTCATCTCCCTCTCCCCTCCCATAGCACCACTCCATCTCCATCTCCTTCTCCGTCTCCGTCTCCATCTCACTGTGCCCCCGTGTACCGTCGCCTCACTCGCCTCCCCCAGTACCACTATTCCCTCGCTAGCCGCTCCAGCACCGATAGCCTTCTCCCCCATAAATCAAGCCCCCCAAAACCCTCATCTTCCAAACTCCACCATGGCCGAAGGCGAACCGCGCAACATCCATATGATCCGCGATTGGAGCAATCTCCCTAGTGACATCCTCGACCTCTGTTGTTCGTGTATGGATATGTTGAGCGCCCTGCGGCTAGCTGCATGCTCGAGGGACATGCACACGGCCATCATCGAAGCAAGGCCTAAGCTTTTCAAGACACCCTGCTTGCTGCTATCTAGTCTTGCGAGATTGGCTCACCATGATACGGAGGCGTACATGATGCCCCTCGACTTCAATCTGATCTCCATTAGCCGAAACTTCTTTGCAGGTATGTAGTGGGTCACCGTACATCATTTCCCTCGACATCGATCCGATCACCATCGCCCGAAACTTCTTGGCAGGTATGTACTAGGTCGGCACGAACTCCCACTGGATGGCTGCCTTCAGAGAAGACGGTAAAAAGTTGGTGCTCGTGAACTTCCAGACCTCCCATGAGATTATCCTTCCTCCATTGGATTATATAGAGTATTACCATCGCGGTCCAAGTCATCTAGATTACCATGTCATTTGGACGGACCTTGTTTTGCAGAAGATTGTAATCTGTCAAGTGCCCACACGACATGCGAATTATGCATACTTCAAGCTAATTGCCTTGTTCGACCGCGGACTCGCCTATCTTTACTCTGGTTCTATCTTTAGCTGGAGACAACTCAGCTCGCAGTGGATCATCGTCAAAGCTGATACACACTTCTGTGATGCTATTGAACACAATGGCATCATCTACGCAATCGACAAAGCAGATGGCACCACGTATTGCTGGGACGACGCGTGTAAGTTGTTTCTGTCTCATGTTAATGATGACGCCATGACACAGTTTGAACTTTTTGTGATGATTGGCATATCCCTATTTGATCAGAATTTGAGTAGAACTATGGCAATGTATTAGAGACGTCATAAATCAGCTATATTTGGAATGAGTTAATTCATGCGATTGTGACCATGTCATTACAACCAATTTGTACCCTGAATAATCAAACGGTTAGGAATATATGGATATTATCCTGATTTTACAGTAATCTATATACTACTACTAAATATGAGTGTGTATCAATGGCCATGTTAGTTTCCTCATTTTCATGATGTAGAAACATGCACCACACTGTTGGTTTCATCTAACCATACATTAGGGAAGTAAATGTGCATATGGAGAACTCTATATTTGGAAGTAGCGAAATCCTGCAATGCTTACCATGTGTACATACCTATATTCACCCTTCAGCAATCAATGGCTAGAATAATATCTTCACAAAAATTTTGCCCACAGAACACGAGTATATAACAATGCATGGTCTGTTAGTTACCTTGAAGAATTTGTTTGTGAGGACAGAACATGATTACATAACATGCATGACATGGTAGTTTCCTGTGAAGAATCAAATTGCGAGATAACATGAGTATAACCATGCATGGCACTTCTATATTTTCGAACGCAGTATACATTTCCCTGTATTTTCCTCCCAGTTCCAACAGGGACATATCAATGATGTTCCTTGCATTATCCTACTCATACTCTGAACAATGCTGATCTTACATTAACAATGCCTGTCCTTTTCGATATGATGCAGTGTCCCTATAGTTATTGCCCTTTGTAATCACACCACCTTTGCCAAAAACAGGGAAGCACAAGTGGTTCCTCGCTCGGTCAGACAACGACAAAAGACTGATGATCATTCGGACACATGAGCCGGAAAAGTTATATTGCAAAAAGCCCACTGTATACAAGCACCATGTAATACGTGAGTATCCGGACAGTGGCTGTTACGTCTATGGGCAGGATACCAACTTGTTGGGGCCTTTAGATTTTTTAGTTGGAGGCGGGTAAACAGCCTTGGTTCGCACTCTCTGTTTCTTGGACTCAATTATCCGATTAACCAGGAGATCACCGTTGGCAAGGACCTTGATGGCAGAGAGGCTCTGTTTGCTAGGGAAAACTGTGTCTACACGGCGAGCCCTAGGAGTTCGGGAGCAAACTCCCCTAATTGTCAATGATACAGCTTGCAGCCAAAAGAAGGTGAGAATGACAAAGGCATCCGGATTAACTTTGATCCTTGGATGTCTCAATTACGACAGGCAGTGATGTGGTTCAAGCCTTTAGGTTGATAGGTAATTGGGCTGTTGCATCGAAAGGGTGGAGTACTGGTGTCTCCGGATCACTGGGCGCTGAAGCGGGGCTGCAAATTATGATGGTGTTGGATCATCTCTTCGAATGACTTTGTTGTCTTTGCTGCTGGTTCTGGATGGGTAGTTCTTTCTTTTGTTATGCATATTCCTTGTCATTTGTTCATCCTCGTCTATGTCACTCTTACTATGTAATAGTTGCTTCTGTTTAGAATGTCATTCTCGTCTGGATCACAAGAGTCTGAGCACTGCAGATGGGTGCGTTTTGGTGGTGTAGCAAGACTTCTTATGAACTATCATGTCTTGCTGTTTATGTCAGTAGTAGTCAATAGTCAGTGTTTGAATGTTGTATATATTGTTGTTTCGAACTGTTTATTGTCTCGAACTACTGGTGGGCTAAATGAGGGCATCATCATTCTCCAGTTTTCAGAGTATATCTCCTTTTTTCAAGTTATATAATTTGAGCTCAGTGTCTTTTCGATGATGTACACTTGTTTGGGCCAGCGAGGTGTCGTTGAATATGGGCCGAGTAGTAACGCAATGCCAAACAGGTCAATTATGACTCTCAGGCTGGGCTCTCAAAAGATCCCGAAAAAAGGCCGGGGCTCTCCAAACAAGCAAGAATAAGGACTCTTAGGCCGACATGTGGGCGCCACCGGTGTTTTCGTGCGCTTGCGCGCCGAGATCATATTGGCGTGTGCTCGAAATTCATGCTACCTTTTCATCCCCAGTCTCCTGCCCCTCCCCCACCTCTGGAATCTCGATTCCTACTCCAGTTCCCCCAAATCCCCCTCCTGTACTCCCTGTACTCAAACACACTATCATGTCGCCGGTCAACGCAGATCTTTGAGCCGGAGATCCTGAGGTCCGTCCTGCCTTCGGTCGCTGTGTGTTGTCGCTCAACAGTGGCATGGTGGCGCTTGACGACCAGTTTTCCGGCAAAGTGCTGATGGTAACCATCAATGGCGACCGGCCTCCCGCCTCGCCGGACGACCTTGTCAAAGCTCTTGGCATTGCGCACGACATCCAAATAAGTGAGTTGCTCGTCGAAGTCTGTCCGCCACCGGCTGATTTCTTCGTCAGGTTCCGGACAACTTTCGACTGCAGTTGTGTGTTCGAATCTTCCCGGCGTTTGTTCTGTGATGGCGCGCTGGTGAGCTTTGATCGGTGGCACCCAGGATGGGGCTGGGTGCCCTCTGAGCTTGAGTTTTTAACAAAACTTACCTTCCATGGCATGCCTCGACGTGCTTGGAACAGCCAGTCCATGAACGAGCTTATCAACGACCTTGGAGGTGAGCTCGTAAGTATGTTTGTTCCTCCAGACAGCTGGGCTCTGATGGTTATGGCATGGATGAAGAAGCCATCCACCATATCGAAGGTGATTGGTGTTGAGATACCGGTGCAGGAACCGAGGTTGTACTATTCGTCACCACCAAGGCCACCATGGACCACGTTAGGGATGTACCTGTATCGAGTGTTCATGCATGTCGAAGAAGTGGTCAATCCAACAATCAAAGTCCTGCCGCCGCCGCTGGTGCCAGGGTCCATCGACGACGTCCATTACAGGAGTCAACGTCAGACTTTCCCCGTGCTGCTCGGAACGATGGATGGCACAAGGCCTACTCCAGCGCATGGCGGAGGGCACTGCTTCTTTGGGAGAAGAGGCAGGGCTGGCTGCCTGGATGTGCTCTAATTTGAGGTAACAACTGAATCTTGTCAGACACTAGTTAAATCCGAGCTATGGGTGTGAAGCACTGATATGCCGGTACATTTGATTGTGACCTGTTCTATTTTGTACCCGAACTTTTTTTAGAAAGGGTTGTACGTCAACTTAATGTGCTAGCAGAACTTATTGTGTTGTTTGTTTGTTTTCTTTGCACATCATTCAAGATATTTCCCCGTCATTGATAAAGACGATGAACCGTTATGTACGACTTCGTTGGTTTCAACATAGCCCTACCCGCAGAGATCCACTGCTTCCATCCTGATTGTGTCGGCTGCGTGAAATTTTTGTATGCAAGTTCAGTGTGCTATGATGTTCTATATGATTGTGTCAACTATATAAGTTTTTACTAAGCAACAACAATGCATATGGCTGAAAGATGTTTTTACGAGCATCGACCGATGGGTCTCTCTCTCTCTCTCTCTCTCTCTCTCTCTCTCTCTCTCACACACACACACACACACACGCATGCACACACACTCACACATGCACAAGTGGGACCCGTTGAATTATTTATTTGCTCGTGACAGCTTTTAATTAGGTTCCACTGTAATCTAACTTTTTTCTGAAGTTATTAATTGAGCTCAGTGACTTCAAAAAGTTGTACAGAAGCCTTGTTTGGGCCTTTCCAGCGTCGCTGAATGTGGGCTGAGTAGCCATGTTAGGTTGTACTGTACTACACAGGCCTTTCTTTTCAACATCAGCAATGCAACTGGGCCTACAGTTGTACACAATATCCGGGTCAACTTGTTATTCTCCGCCCCGCTGGGCTGCAAACTTTCCTAGGAGGTATGCATTAGGCTTAACAAGAAAATGGACTTTAAGAAATAGTAAATGGGATGTAATTATAATAACTAGGCAGTAACTATGCACCAAATGCATAATCAGTTTAAAAATATATATTATTTTTGGAATTTGAAAATTTTAATTTCATTGCTTGTTGAGCGCGCAATATTTCATTGGATTTTAACGTAATACAACTTTATTTTAAAATTATATTTAACCTGACTAGAGATTTCGGATAAAAATATTTCGGATCCCATCAAAATGTGGGAATTTTTTTTTGAATTCTGTTTTGAGCGGTTGTTTGAAATTATTAATCGTTGTCCTAGCTAGAAGTTGGGCTATACTTTTAACAAACTGTAAATGGGCTGTAATAAATTCCATTAGAATTAAAAAATAGGATGTGCATTCTTACAAATCGCAAATGGGCTATATGTTCTCTGCCAAATCTGAGTTGTGGGCCAACTAAGTTGACGCGTACCAAGGGCTTTGTCAACTTAGTCAATATAAACAATTCTAGCTGAAGTGATCGTACGATGTCCATCCAACGGCCGTAGTGCTTCTTCAACCTTTGGTCTTCTTGCTCCAGCCGCCCAAAGCAGCGCCGGTCATGCTGCGTGCTCCTGCCTCCCGTGGACGGCTATGATGCCGCGGAGGCATGACCGCCCAGTACTACTCCCACCGCTGGCCAAGCCATCCCTCGACTCACCCACACCCCCTGTTATTCTATGGCGACGACAGCCTCACACCGCAGCCGAACCAGTGAACCCTCATACTCCTCTCCGCGCGGGCTTCCACTACTGCGTCTTCTCCGGCTCCGCGTTGTCCCCTTCCTAGGCCTCGTCATCGTCCACCGCCCTGGTGCTCTCGGTGCGGCATGGTCAACATGGTCAACAACCGACATCCATCGGAAGAGTACTGTACGTGGAGAGGATGACAGTTGGGTCCAGGCGGCCGCAAGGAAGTGCCTCCTTATTACGTGCAAAATAATTATTCCTCCACCTGACAGCAGGGGCCCACCGGACGGGCCACCTTATTTCACGAAAAACGTTTCCCCCCTGACTGCTGGGACCCACAGGACGGGCCACCGTATTTCGCGAAAGAAACGTTCCCCCCGCTGTCAGCTCGGACCCACCGGAAGTGCCTCCTTATTACGCACAAAAAAATGAATACTCCCCCTGCTAGCTAGGACCCACCTTAGTGGGAGGATGAATTGTGGGCCTACTAAGTTGACGGGGATGGAGGGCTTTGTCAACTTAGTCAATATGAACGATTCTAGCTCCAGTGGTCGTACGATGTCCATCAAACGACCGTAGTGCTTCTTCAACCTCTGGGCTTCTTGCTCCAGCCGCCCAAAGCAGCGCCGGTTGTGCTGCATGCTCCTGCCACCCGTGGCTGGCTATGATGCCACGAAGGCCTCACCGCCCCTACTACTCCCACTGCTGGCGAGGCCATCCCTCTACTCACCCACACCCCATGTTATTCTGCGGCGACGGCAGACTCACACCGCAGCCGAACCAGTGAACCCTCGTACTCCTCTCCGTGTGGGCACTGCCGCGTCTTCCCTAGCTCCGCGTCGTCCCCTTCCTAGACCTCGCTGTCGTCCACCGCCGTGGTACTCTCGACGCGGCGTGGTCAACGTGGTCAAGGAATGACTTCCATCAGACGTGGACTGTACGTGGAGAGGCTGACAGCTGGGTCCACGGCGGCCGCAAGGAAGTGCCTCCTTATTACGCGCAAAATAATTATTCCTCCACCTGACAGTAGGGACCCACCGGACGGGCCACCGTATTTCGCGAAAAAACGTTTTCCCCCTGACTGCTGGGACCCACCAGCTACACCTTCACATGCAAGGAAGTGCGTCCGGGCAAAACAAACCACACGATTCGCCCCCCTGATTGCTGGGACCCACCAGCTACATCTTCACACGCAAGGAAGTGCCTGACAGTCGGGACCCACCTGGTCGAAGCGTACATAGCATTGTCATTCTGGTCGCGAAGGTGTACGTACATATATATTGGTCGATGTAGAGGCGCGCACGTGTCGTAGTAGAGGCGCGCACGTGTCGTAGTAGAGGTGCGCACGTAGCATGTACACGTACGTACATCGGCCAGTGTGCAAGAAAGAAAATACGACCACGTATGTGTACATACGGGCGGGGTCTGGAACGCCTACTCGCGCATACGTACGGCCAGGTCTCGTGTACATGGCTGGGTCGGAATTGAGAAACAGCGTCATCGTCGTGTTCATGGGGAGCCAACTAGCTGGGTCGGAACGGAATGCGTCATCGTGTTCATCGGGAGGGCTTGGACGGAACAGGCGATGGAAACAAGGCCTCCTCCAGCCTCCACGGGCTCCTGTTCATCCAGCCTCCACCGCGCGCTACTCCACCGGCTACTGTTCAACCACCCCTCCACGGACACTCCTCCACCGGCTACTGTTCATCCAACCCTCCACGGGGTCGTCCTATTCATCCAGCCCTCCACGGGGTCCTGTTCATCTAGTCCCAACCGGCTCGAGCAAGGCAACGCCACGGGGTCCTGTTCATCCACCCCCACCACTCACTGTTCATCCACCCCCCCGCAACGCTCACTGTTCATCCAGAGAGGCAGCATCGATTGGCTTCGGTTAGCAGCAGTAGTGAAGGAATCGCTCAATCGAGTTTAGTTAACAGCCATCGATCGATCGCTCGGGTTCAGTAACGCGTAGCCTGCAGTGCAATCGCTCGGGTTGAGTTAGAGCCCAACGCCTCGCTCAGGTTCATTTAGAGCCAACGCCTCGTACACACGCGCGTATGTGTACGAGAGAAACGCGCATCGCTCGACCCCTGACCACCCACCGTAACCGGGAAATCCCCGAAATTTTCCTCGCCCTCGCTTCTACCACGTTTTTTCCGTCATGGACGTCCCAAAGAATGTCATGCAACTGCGTCTCCGGCCGGCCCAGGACGAAAGGCCCATTTTCTGTCATGATTTTTTGTCATAGAAGTAGGAGCCCACCACATCTATGATGATACCGGGTTTTGTCACAATTATCATCACAGAAGTGTCATATGTATGACAGAAAAAAAATTCGTTCGGCACAAAATGTCACGGATGTGTCTTTTTTAGTGCAGTTCGGCAACATCTGCAACCTTGTTCATCGCCAGCTCCTCGTGCATCTGACGATTGCGCATGTTCTAATGGAACACGCTGATGACAGCGGCGGGATGAACATCAGGGATGTTGTACTGCACACGGCTGAACCTCTGTATGTACTTGCGCGGGCATTCGCCATCCCTTTGAGGGATCACATACAAATTGCTTGCCTGACCAGGAGCTACGTGGCCGCCTGTGAAGGCACCAACAAACTTGTGGCATAGATCAGACCAAGAGGAGATGGAGTCTATCGGCAAATGCATCAACCATGCCCTGACGTTGGGCTTGAGCGCCAACGGGAAATAGTTGGCGAGTACCTTGTCATCTCGTGCTCCGGCAGCTTGCATCGCGATGGTGTAGACGCTCAGGAACTCAGACGGATGGGTATTGTTATCGTACTTCTTCGGGACCTCCGGTTTTAACACGCGGGTGTTGGGCCACTGGAATTGCCGCAGCTCGTGGGTGAACGCTAGACAAGTTATTGCATAGGGCAAGTCGCCAGCATCCCCCGGCATAGGCTTGTATGCAGTAGGCCCAACACGCCTATCAGATTGGTGACGTGCCTCCCGTCGGTGCTCGATGGTAGTCCGGGCATCTTCCTTCAGCCGCTCTCGAAGAACATGGCATTGGTCGCGACGCGTCCGTGGGTCAGACGATGCCGTGGACACGTTGTCAATGGCATCAACCCGACGTGCTGGCCGCGGTGGAGGGGAGTGCACCATGGTTGCGGTGACTCCAACCCTTCCACTGTCAACGCACGCCGGCTCGATGGTCGGGCGCCACAAGGGACTTGCTTCCCGATGGCCATCCCTGTTGGCATGGCCAATAAGGCTTTGAATGGCAGCCCTCCACTCTTCTTGTTTCTCTAGAGCAGGAGGAAAGTCGAGGAGTAGATGCGCTCACGATAGTGCTTCTGCTCGTGTGGGTGCTAGCGATAGGCGCGAGGAATTGGAGGAACTCAGACCTCTAACTATGTTAGAAGGAGTCCCATAACGATTCCGTGGCCGTGCGCCATTTTCGCCAGCATCATGGCGTGCATGTTGGCCCTACGCGTCCTGAGAGTGACGCCGAGGGCTTTTGCCGTGGCGATGCCTGGGGTCTTCAACATCATGGCGTTGTTCGTCGCGCATGAGCTAAGAGGACCGCGGTGCGTGCGCTGACGGGATCGTCTTTCTGCCCTTGGAGGTCCCCGCGCCACCCGCACGTAGCGCAGCTCCATCCTTGGGCGCGGCGGCATGCGGGCTGTCGTCGACGCTGCGGATGACGCCGCTCGCTTGGCTTCTCGTATCTAGGTGGTGTGGACGAGCTTGATCTCCTCCACCACTAGCATCTGCCACATCACCTGTCTGTGCGGGCATGGGCGGGGCGGCTCCGGACAGGCCGATCGCTGCGATCATCTTCTTCTTTGGCGCCATGGCGGTGAAGAAACTACTGCACTAACTAATAGACCAGATTGTCACAACTAATTCCTCCTACCTAGCGCGCCAAAGATGTCGGGGAAACGAACACCTAGGGAGTCACAAGGATCCCTTCTACATTCGGTGGGGGGTTAGTTGCACGAAGAGCAGGTCTAGCAGTTAGCACAAGGGGATTTTACCCAGGTTTGGGCCGCAAGATGCATAATACCCTAGTCCTCCTTATCTGGATATCTGTGAGTTCCTGAGCTTTTGAAGTAGCTGCAATGCATGCACGGTTCAAAAGTATGAATCCTCTCTCTGTATACCTTGGGCCTCCTTTATATGTAAAGGGGTTGCCACAGTGGCACACAGGAGGTGGCAAGCTACAGTGTACGAGCTTATTGCTCGGCACCGTAGGACAAACGCATTTAATGTGTTGCCTATGTGTCCTCTTACTTTATCAGGGATGGCAACAGAAGCCACCCTATTCGTCCCTGCTCCTCCCTGCTTCTACACGCGTCCAGGCTGACGAGGCATGCAGTGCCATGCTGGCTAACTAGCTGCTGTGTTGGCACAATGGTAGAGCCTCCATGAAGATCTGCATGCAGCCACGCAGGTGCCTGCTTGGTTGGCACACTAGTCATCGCACTGGAGTGGTGGTGAGGTGGCAAATCCTTGCCGGGCGTGGGTCTTGCCGGGGGTCTTCATCTTCTCGTCCCATGTGGACCCGCAGGTTATCAATCTCTATGAAGATCTGCATCGTACCACGCATGTGTTCCCAAATCTTGGTCTTAACATTGTCGATGGTGTCCGAACTCTTAGCCTCAAGGGTGATGGGCTTGCTGGTGCTGCGCAGGTTGCCCCGGCAAGGGTGTTGACGGGGGAGGTCCAGCTTGCCCTCTGCCCCTTGTTCTTGGGCATATGCCTTGGTAGTCTTCGTGTCTTTATCTTCTGCGGCCCTGCCGGGCCCGACCACAGGCATGGCTATAACTGCCCGCGCACAAATAAGGGGTACAAAGGAGCCCATACTTTTGTACACCGACAACACGCAGATTCCCGAGGTGACATTGGTTTAATCTATGCATAGGGTTTGATGCACATTTTCGTCTTGTTTCTTCGGTAGAAATCTTGGGGCACTCTTTGAGGTTCTTTGTGTTGGATCGAGTATTATAAATCTGAAATTGTTTGATGTGTATCATATAATTAACTTATGGATACTCGTGGTGACATTGGAGTATCTAGGTGACATTAGAGTTGGTTGATGCGTACCATATGGTGTTATTTTAGTAAGAACTCTTGGATAGATCGAATGGAAAGAATAACTTCGTGTTATTTAAGTACAAACTCTTGAATATATCGAATGGAAAGAATAAATTTAAGGTGGTTTCGTACCCTACAAACAATTTCTTCTTATGTTCTCTGCTAGATAAGAACTTTGGAGTGATTCTTCATCGCACGTTGGGGGATGGTTATATGATCCAATTAAATTAGCATTGTTGAGATATTGCACTAGCGAAAGTATGGACCCTAGGCCTCATTTTCAAGCATTGCAATACTATTTGTTCTCCATTTTATCAATTGCTACCTTGCTGTTTCTTATTGTTCCTATTACAAAATCAATATCTACCATCATTACTACATGTGATAGCCTGGTTTTTGCCCTCTTTTCTTTGCTTGATTTTCAGTTGAGTTGGTTTTGAATTTGGAGTTTTGAATCATTTCATTTGGACTTAACCACTTGGGTACCCCTTGATTTCACCCAAGTGTTCCATCTCCTCCTCAAAACCATCATATCACCTCTAGTTCAACCCAAAATATTGCTTGGAATATTTTTCTTAAATGAAAAATATTCAATTTGCCCTCCAAAACCCTAGCTAGCCCTTTGAGCTCCAAAGCAACCCTAATTTTTCTTGCCCCAAAAATCCTGAGAAAAATCCCAATTATTCTTTGGACCCTAGGGCACCTTTCTGAGCAAAAATATTTCACCACTTTTTGGAATATTTTGGCTACAGAAAACAAAGTCATTTCTGGACAGAAATGGTAGTTTCTACAGCAACTACCTTTTTACTAGCTCCATTGTAGCTGGTTTTTCCTATGCCTATTTACCTTAGTAAGTGCAAGTAAAACCCCAAAGCTCAGCCCTTAACTCCCAGTGGTTTGACCACAATAACTCTCCAAAGTTATTGTCCAATAACTTGTCAGCAGTACAAATTCATTTCTACTGCACCTGGATCCAAACCAAACCATGGTAACACTTCAATCTACTAAGGAATACACGCCAGACATCTTGGTTAGTGCTTAGGGTGGCCTGATGTCACGGTTCACGCGGTGACCGTGTTCGTCCGGGCGTGCTGGCATGCAAAACATACGCTCAGCATGCCGCCCAGCGCTCTGATGAGCGCGTGCTCGCTGCCCAGCAGGCCAAAGCATGCCACGCCTTGCCACCATCCTCGTGTCCACTCCCTTAACTCCCCCCTAGTGCTCGCCGACGCAGGAGCTCGCCGCAGCGAGCACGTGCACGGTCCGGCCAACGACACAGTGCGTGGCGCACTATGCTCGTCGCTTTCCCCCTCGCTCCTGTGCTCGTCCGCGCCCGCGCACAGTTCCTGCGTGACCTCCGTCGTCTTCTCCCTCTCTCTCTAGCGTCGTTCGTCGCCGGGCGCCGTGGACAGGTGTCCTCCGGTGGAGCCTGAACCTTCCTCGCCGCCCGCCTATATAAGCCGCCACCCCTGGCCTCTTGGAGCACCCGCAGCCAGTCCCACATCCACCACGAGCCAGTAGAAGCCGCAACCCGGCCGGGCAGGCCGCGGGCTGCCGTCCCAAAGCCGAGCTCGCCGGTGATCCCCTCCGGATCGTCCCCGCAGCTCTGACCCCTCCCAAGCCAAGGCAACCCTGCCAGGGCCTCCGCCACTCATCGGTGAGGCCAACCCACCCCGTTGGAGCCCCTGGAGCCGCCCCAAGCCGTCGTCGTCTTCGTCTCCGGCAACCTCCGCCCTCTGCCTCCGCTGGAGACGACGATTCCGATACTGTCCGGTCATATCTAGCTATGCTACGGGTACGGGTAGGTGCGCAACCTTCTCCTCCGTCGATCCCCCCCTCTCATTTGACTCCAAGAAGCCTCATCGCCGGCGTGTGCTCCGGCGAAGTGCCGCCTCCCTCTGTTTCCCTCTCCCCTCCCTCTAGCCTGACTACCAGGGCCCGCTAGTCAGCCACTCATTACGCGCGCGAAGCAGTATGAGTGGTGGCGCCCCGGGTGTTTACGCCTTCGACGTTACCCCCAATCTGTTTAATATTTATTTCAAATTCATTTAAAATCCAGGAAACTTCAAATGGCCATAACTTTTTATCTGTAAGTCCAAATGCATTGATTCTTTTTGCATTGTGTTCTGTGTCCAAAAATCTAACCACACCCAAAAGATGGGATTTTCCCTTGCTGTCTAGATTTTCTGGTAATTTTCAGAAGGTTTCTTGATGTTCTCTTTTTGTGGTTTTCATTATTTTCAGAAGAGCCAGCTTGTCTTGAGGATCACAGGAGTTTTGTGAACCTCATCAGCACTAAGGCAAGCCACAAAAACATTCTCATAGTGCCACTTCAATATTTGTGATTTTCCTACTTGAACTTATGAATATTTGTGCATTTAAAATTAGTTATATAATGATTATATTCTGTTAGATGCTTGTCATGTTAAAATGCTTGAATTACAGAAAGTTGGAAGTAAATCTTGTTGATAAGCTAAGAAGAACTTGGTTACAAGTAATGAATAGAGGATATGGTCATGGAGTTTAATAATTAGTTTAATTATTATCTTTGCATGATGAAAAATGATGAGATTGCTAGAAACGATTCTGGTTTAAGTGAGGTGTGATCTTATCCAGAGAAGTAGCATGAGTTGATGATGGCTCCGTGGGAGCGTGGTTGATTCAGTCATTTGCATGGTTACGTGATGCATGTGTTAAGTGATGCATAGCATGGCAATATGACACCGGTTATTTTCACATTAAGTTGAACCTGATAAGTAACTGAACTTCAATATGTTGTTGACCGGGTCATGGTGCCTCTGAAACGAGTCTTTCCTAGTGCAACCACATTTGCCAGTATGGGACGGCCTTAATGCATTTCATTGTCGTGCCTCTGGTCGGTGCCTCCATTTAGGGAAGGTTATGGGCGTGCTGTACCCTGGCCCGGTAGGCAGGCATAACCTTGTGAGCTCGTTGTTAAGTTAAGTTTTGGTACCGGGTCCCAGAGTGGATCGTGGCCACGACGGTGGTCGAGGTGTCTGGAGGTAGACACAGGGCCACCCAGGACTAGCCCGATGGGGACTGAGTCGGAGTGGCCGGGAGAGTGTCATGACAATGAAATGGTTTCGTCGGAATGCCGTTGGTCCATCCGAATGGGAGTGCGAGGCCATGGGTTCTGTAGTGTGGGTACAGTGTACTAAACTCTGCAGAGTGTATATTAATCTATCGATAGCCGAGTCCACGGTTACGGACATGCTCAAAAGTAGGGTACACCATGGGTCAACACTTAATAAATTTGCACACTAATTTTGTACTGAGGATGGCAGTGAGGCCATCGTGTTGAGTTGGGAGAAGTATTGGTCAGGTTGTGATCGCCGTAAGGATCACGGGCCATGAGTTGGTCGGGTTGTGATCGCCATAAGGATCACAGGCCATGAGTTGGTCGAGTTGTGATCGTCGTAAGGATCATGGGCTGTGAGTTGGTCGGGTTGTGATTGTCGTAAGGATCACGAATTTGTTTTTGAGATCATCATGTTTATGGTCTGGAAATGATCACATCTGGTAAGCAAGTCCGTGGGACGAGTACCAGTTGAGCATATTCATAGCATGTTGGATATATGGTTGCATTGTTGATTAAATGGTTAAATATCATGATATTGTTTGTCATTATGTTTATGCTTGTTGTGAGCTTGCAAGTACATTCAATGTACTGACCTGGCATGTCATGCCAGATTTCAGGAAAGTCTTGTTGGAAAGGAGTGCTGTCCGAGTCTAGATCGTGTCCACATTGGTGTCCCTGTGCTATGGAGTTCCGCTACGACGTTGTCCCGCTGCCGTGTAGTTGTCATGATCGAGGCCCCTTTATGTTAACTAAATAATGTACATATTGTTCAACCGCACCGTGTGTGCCGCTTGGCCTCGCTAACTGTTGTAATATAAACTATGCTTCGCTAGCATGAATAAAGCGGCTGTTTTTCTGTACCAAGTTGTTGTGTGTTGCCAGAAGACAAGGTCTCTGGGCTGGCAATGCAAGGTAAACCGGTCGCTCTGAGCTGGGGTGCCACAATGCTTGGTATCAGAGCTGCGCTGACTATAGGCCACGCTAGACTAAGCCGAGTTAACTAGACGTTAGATACGAGTTGTAGCTGAGTGCCGGTAATAATTGTAGCTGGTTGTTGCATTGCATGCACTGATTTTATTTTTATGCTAACTTGGTAATGGTTGTGAGTGTAGATGGCTCCCGTGTTGTATCCATGCCAGATGCAGCTAATGACATACACGTCGCCACATCTCTTTCCTAACGTGTTGCGTCGGTTGTACCCTCACGGAGACGATCCAGTCTATCGTGTGTACCGGGAGCGCCTAGCTGACTCAATGTATGAGTATCACGTCGTGGTCACTCTGCGCACCAGTTCCGATTCCAGCTCTTACACTCGTACCTCTCAAAGTGGATACGCTTCTACCGCTTCTCAGGCTGTCCAGTTTGCTGCATTCGAGGTACTTGTTGAGCTCCACTACAATGAGGTGTGGATGCAGAACCACCCAGGTTTCCACTACTATCCTTCTCTCCACGATAATGGTCGTGTCCGTTTCCCTGTCATTGATCCGGAGTCTGATAGTGTAGCTAGCCACCTTTCTCGCTACATCACTGCTAGCTATCTTCTGATCTACGAGCTGGCTCGTGAGCTGAGTCATGCCCGTACTGCTTTAGCCTCTACTTTAGTCTCTGCTAGCTCAGCCACTACTCCACCATCTGTAGGATTTACTCCCTATATTCCTGCCAGTTCTAGATCCCCTGTTTCTCCGGTTACTCCTCCGAGTAGCTCGAGCACCGCGATTGTGAGTCCACTTAGTTCTCATGTTGAGTGGGTTTCACTCCTCGCCACTCCTGTAGCCTCGATGATTCACCCTCCACCTTCCCTAGAGGGAGAGCCCTCGAGGCAGCGTCATCGTGTCACTTTTAACCCGGAGGTCTCTATTAACACCATCAGTTCAGGATCCGAGTCCTCTTCAGGAGAGGACCCCGCAACACCAGCAGAGCAGTAGAGCTTCCAAGTATTCGCAGTCGTCAAGATGGAGTATGGATGTAGTCGTACGAGTCATGATGTTTCGTTTCATGTATGAGGGTAGTTGGACCTGGCATGTTGTTATCTTTCTGTCGGATGTTGGATTCCGGCTGTCGGCGTTCTGGGAATGGGGGTCCCCAGACTTGCCTGCCTGCGGCCTGCGGCGTGGCTCAAGTGGGGGCCCAATGCAGCCCAGCTCCATCAACTCAAGCTCAAGACCCTCGCGAGGGGCCAAGCCTCGCGGGGCGGATGACAGGGAGCTTCCTCAGGAGCAGCCTCCTCAGGCAGGCTTGCGAGGAGGCGGAGAGAGCAAGGCAGGGCACCTCCCGAGGGGCCTGTGATGCAAGCCATGACGATCGGAGGCCAGGCGGGTGCCAGGCGGGCGCCGGCCTGCGCAGTGTCCTTGTTTCCCTTTCGGTGCAAAGGGGGCAAGCACAGGACAAGGCATCAGGCAAGGGTTACCGTTTCGGTGCAACAAGACCAAGACCAGTAGAACGGCAGGATGGAGGTCATCGTGGAGCCCAGGGTGGCGTCACCATCAGGACCTTTGGTAGCCGAAGACCAACTTTAGTCAGGATAAGTGTACCAGATGTTCCCCTTCAAAATGGCCAATTGTTGGCGCCCTTCCCGCTCATTATTTGGGAAGAGGCCCAGGGCCTCCGCCTATAAATAGGACTAGCCACCCACAGGGTAGAGGCATCTGGAGATAAACCAGAGAGAGAGAAGCGAGTGAACTCACCCAAGCAGTTCATGACACCAGCTCAAGAATAGCCCCTCGCGAGGCTGTTCTCCCTTTGTACTGTTCACTATTAGTCCCTGAGGTAATCCACCACACCACACACTGGAGTAGGGTTTTACACCGCAATGGTGTCCTGAACCAGTACAAATCTCATGTCCCTTGTGTGTTCATCTTTCTTGCTTAGATCTTTGCGAGACTTCGAGACGTGAGCTGGTAGGGGAGAGATCTTCGTGCGCACCCAGTGTTCGAACCTCAAGGGTCTGCCGGAATCTTTCTTCTGTTGGTCGTGTATGATCTTCCTCCGTGACCATGGCGGACGCTTGCCGAGACCGCGCCGAGCGTCGGGCTGCTCTCGCCACCCGCGTCGCCCAGACGGCGCCCGTCGGCGGACGCCCCGGTCGTTCTCCGTCGCCTGCCGCCAACGCCGCCACCGGCCAGGTGGGGAACGAGAAGTAGGCCTCATCCCTGCGTCCTTTGATGCGGCGCGATGGCTGCACCGCCACCCCGTCATTGACTCTAGCCGTCTCATCATCTCGCACCCGTCGCGCCCCCACGGACGCGCCGCCCACTCCAACAACCGATGTTGCGACAGGTGCAGTGGCCACCCAAGTTCTAGCCCGAGATGCCGCCGCGCTACAACGGCGCGGCGGACCCAATGGTTTTCCTACTGGCGTACGAGGAGGCTGTCCTCAAGGCTGGGGCGACGACAGGGTGATGGCCAACTGGTTTCCCATGGCCCTCACTGGCATTCCGCACATGTGGCTGCTCCACCTACCGACGGCTTCGGTGACCTCCTGGGGGGAGCTGCGCGACCTCTTCCTCGCCCGTTACGCCGCGCCAGCACCCCCGGTCGTCACAGCTCTCCTAGGCGGCTCGCAGGCGCCACCCGCGAGTCGCCACGTCAAGTCATTCACCCGCCGGATCGGTGTCGCCTCCCAGAGCCGAGAAGCTCCCCCAGGTTGGGTGGCGCCCGAGGCTGATCTAACCTTCAACTTGAACGATCACGCCTCCAACCCTACCGGTTCGGGTGCGCTCCCGATGTTGTGCACCCCCACCATCTGCCAAGTGGCCGTCACCAGGACCCTCATCGACAGCGGAGCTGGCCTTAACGTACTCTCAGTGGAGGCCTTTAGCCTCCTCCACATGCCACCGAAGTGACTTCAGCCTAGCAGGCCCTTCTCGAGCGTCGGGGCTGGTTCCATCGACTCCTTAGGGCAAATCTGCCTCCCGGTGACCTTCGGCACCTACGACAACTTCCGCACAGAGCTGATTGACTTTGACATCGCCCCCATCAGCCTCCCCTACAACGCCATCCTCGGCTACCCGGCCTTGGCCCTGTTCATGGTAGCAACTCACCCGGCGTACAACCTCATGAAGATGCCCGGAAGCAGCGCGTCCTCACCGTGTCAGGAGACACAACAGATGTGCTGCAGGCACTCAAGCTTGCTTTTCAAGACAGCCGCGGCGGCACAACCCGCCAGCTCTGACGCCCTTGAGCCCAAGGGGGCTGCACCGGCCAAGAAGAAGCAGCTATTCACCCAAGACAAGGCGGAAACCAAGCAGGTACTGGTCGACAAGGACGGGTCCACTAATGCTACCTTCACCTTAGGCGCCAACCTCGGACCCGAGCAGGAGGAGGCCTTGGTGAAGTTCCTACGTGTGAACAAGAAGGTGTTCGTGTGGGAACCTGATCAGCTAGCAGGGGTCCCGAGGGGCGTAATTGAGCATCACCTCGACGTGTGCCCCAACGTGCGCCCCGTGAAGCAGAAAGCGAGGCGGCAGTCCACTGAGAAGCAAGCTTTCATCATCCAAGAGACACGCAAGCTAGAGGCGGCAGGGGTTATTCGTGAGGTCCGCTATCCAGATTGGTTGCCTAACCCGGTTGTCGTCCCGAAGAAGGGAGGAAAGGAACAAATGTGTGTCGACTTCACCAACCTCAACAAGGCCTGCCCGCAGGATCCATTCCCGCTTCTTGCATCGACCAAATCGTCGACTCCACCGCTGAGTGCGACCTGTTATGCTTCCTGGATGCCTTCTCGGGCTATCACCAGATCAAGATGGTAGTAGAAGACGTGGAAAAAACGGCTTTCTTGACCCCGTGTGGAGTGTACTGCTATACATGCATGCCGTTTGGGCTGCGCAACGCAGGTGCGACCTTTCAGCGGCTGATGCACATCGCCTTGGGTCGGCAGCTAGAGAGGAATGCTGAGGCTTATGTCGATGACATTGTGGTGAAGTCTCGAGAGGCAAAAACCCTGATACAGGACTTGGAGGAAACCTTCGCGAGCCTCAATGAGGTGGACCTGCGGCTCAACCCGGAGAAGTGTGTGTTTGGAGTCCCCTCGGGCAAGCTCCTGGGCTTCCTCGTATCCCACAGGGGCATCGAGGCCAACCCGGAGAAGGTCAAAGCAGTCGAGGACATGAGCCCGCCGAAGACCCTCAGAGAGATGCAGAAGCTCACCAGGCGTGTGACCGCGCTAGGACGCTTCATCTCCAAGCTGGGGGAACGAGCACTGCTCTTCTTCAAGCTGATGAAGAAGAAGGGCCCCTTTGAATGGACTGAAGAGGCCGACAAGGTGTTCCAGGATCTCAAAAGGTACTTAACCAGCCCTCCGGTGATGGTAGCTCCGCGTCCTCGAGAGCCCCTGGTGCTCTACCTTGCAACCACCCCCTACTCCGCTAGCACAGCCCTGTTGGCGGTTAGGGAAGAGCATTGGACCAAGGCCGCAGCAACCGTTCGGGTCGAAGCAAAGCAGAACCAAGAGGGCCTCACAGAGACCGCGACCGCAGCCGAGAAGGATCAGCCGTTGCAGAGGAGCACCCCCGGAACATAAGAGGCCCCCCAAGCGACCAATCGTTGGGGGCTCCATTGTCTCAGGAGGCGCCCCGGCCTCCGGAGGACGCAAGCAGCACCAGCACTCCCAACCTCGTCGAGCACCCCGTGTACTTCGTCAGCACGGTGCTACGGGACGCAAGGGCGCGGTACCCCATGCCTCAAAAACTCCTCCTCGCACTATTGGTAGCCGCACGCAAGCTGCAACACTATTTCCAAGGCCATCCCATCAAGGTCGTCTCAGCGTACCCCTTGGAAAGGGTGCTCAGGAGCCCCAACTCAGCTGGAAGAGTCGCTGAGTGGAACATCGAGCTGCAAGCATTTTAGCTAGAATTTAGCACGACCAGGGTCATCAAGGGGGCTGTGCTTGCGGACTTCGTGGCGGAATGGGCAGAGGCGCCAGGCCTCGAGGCTGGCGAGGATCAATCACTTTCCCCGGGAAGTGAGGCACCGGACGGCTGGGTCATGTACTACGACGGGGCGTTCTCCCGACACGGTGCGGGGGCTGGCGCGGTGCTCGTATCTCCCAATCAAGACAAGCTCTACTACACCATACAACTCTGTTTCCAGCACGGAGAAAAGGTCTCCAACAACATATACGAAGGCCTGATAGCAGGCCTGAAAGCCGCAGTCGCCTTGGGGGTGAAGCGCCTCACCATCAAGGGTGATTCGCAACTCCTCGTCAATTTCTCCAACAAGGTGTATGAGCCGAAGGACGAGCACATGGAAGCCTACCTTGCGGAGGTCCGCAGGATGGAGTAGCAGTTCTAGGGACTGGAGCTGCAGCATGTGCCTCGCGGCACCAATCAAGAGGCTGATGACATTGCCAAGAGGGCATCCAGGCGGCTACCTCAGGAGCATGGCGTCTTCGAGGAGCAGCTCTTCAAGCCCTCAGCGACACCATCACTATCAAGCATGGTGCAGCCTCAGGAAGAGCTCCCCCAGCCGCCTGCCTCGGGAGCCCCGGTCTATGGCCCGGCCTAAGGGGCGCGCCTGCTCCTGGTGTTGGAGCCTCAGGAAGGATGCTGGATCGCAGAGCTCAGGAACTACCTGATACAAGGGACCTTGCCAGAGAAGGAGGAGGAAGCGGAGCGTGTGGCGCGGCAGGCCACTGCATACTGCATCAAGGATGGAGAGCTCTACCGGAGACGACCAAATGATGTGTCCCTACGTTGCATTTACAGAGTGCAAGGGAAGGAGCTGGTGGTAGACATACACGGTGGAGATTGTGGGCATCACTCGTCATCACGGACCCTCGTTGGCAAGGCGTTCCGCAGCGGGTTCTATTGGCCCACAGCACTCAATGACGTCATGGAGCTGGTGAAGGCTTGTGAGGCCTGCCAATTCCATGCCAAGCAGATCCATCAGCCGACGGGAGGTCTGCAGACCATACCCCTCTCATGGCCATTCACAGTCTGGGGGCTGGATATCCTGGGCCCATTCCCTCGGGCGCCAGGGGGCTATCGCTACCTTTACGTCGCCGTGGACAAGTTCACCAAGTGGGCTGAGGTGGAAGCTGTCCGCACCATCCCCGCAGGCTCCGCGGTCAAGTTCATCAAGGGCCTCGTGAGCCGATTCGGGGTGCCTAACCGCATCATCACCGACAACGGTTTGCAGTTCACCAGTAACCTCTTCAAAACATACTGTGCTAACCTTGGAACGCAGATATGCTACGCTTCTGTAGCGCACCCTCGGAGCAACGGTCAGGTCGAGCGAGCCAACGCAGAGGTCCCAAGAGGCCTCAAAGCCAGGACCTTCAAGAAGAAGATGGAGGCCTGTGGCAGGGGCTGGTACGACGAGCTCCAGTCCGTGTTGTGGTCTATTCGCACGACCACGGCCAAACCAACCGGCGAGACTCCGTTCTTCCTCATCTACGGAGCCAAGGCGGTCCTCCCTCATGAGGTCAGGCGTCGTTCCGCACGGGTCCTGGCGTTTGACGAGGCGCAGCAGGACGACATGCGGGGGACAGACCTCGTGCTGGGGGAGGAACGCCGTCAAGAGGCCGCACTGCGAGCGGCCAGGTATCAACAGGCGCTGCAGCGATACCACTGCCGCAACATCCGCCCCAGGACTCTTGAGGTAGGGGACCTCGTGCTCAGGCGGGTCCTCTCCAGGGAAGGGTTGCACAAGCTCTCTCCCATGTGGGAGGGCCTGTTCAAGGTTGTTCATGTTTCCAGGCCCGGCTCTGCGCGCTTGGAGACCCAGGAGGGAGTACCCATCCAGAACGCGTGGAACATTCAACATCTTCGGAGATTCTACCCCTAAGCGAGGCCCAGTGCCTACGGAAAAGGCCCGGTGCCTGTGAAGAAGGCCAACGCCTGTGAAGCTACCACATTGCGGAAAAGGGCCGGTGCCTGTGAAGAAGGCCAACACCTGTGAAGCTACCGCATTGTGGAAAAGGCCCGGTGCCTTTGAAGAAGGCCAACACCTGTGAAGCTACCGCATTTTGGAGAAGGTCCGGTGCCTGTGAAGAAGGCCAACGCCTGTGAAGCTACCGCATTTTGGAGAAGGCCCGGTGCCTGTGAAGAAGGCCAACGCTTGTGAAGCTACAGTGTTTTGGGGAAGGCCCGGTGCCTGTGAAGAAGGCCAATGCCTGTGAAGCTCGCCGCCCGTGACACTCTCACATAATAATGAGTGGGGCTGTACACGCCCTGGAGTCTCCGGAGTGCCGCCCTTGGGCCTCGGGGGCTCCCGCCCACGCCCAGTGGCAGCACTTAGCTCCACGCTGGTGAGAAGACATCGAAGACTAGATTAGGTGCCAGATGCGGCCTTCTCATTTGCTTTCTGCAGTTGGCTTGTTCTTTCCTATTTGAAGTTTTATCGAAGCTATCCCTGCCTCTGGCTCGAGCCCCCCTTTCTCCTTTTTGCTCACCTGCTTTGATTTTTCCTCGCGCAAGTCTCGCGAGGGAGGTACGCGGGTGCCCTCGCGAGTGTTTTCTGCCTCGGTCGCCTAAAGCTCTCCTATCCAGGTCCGCTGAGGGATCACCACTCCCAGTCGTTGCCCCACGGGCATTGTGACGCAAGCACGGGACCTGGGTCGGTCGCCCCCGCAACCGAACCAAAAGCCACCCCTCTTGACTAATCCTTGCAGGACATAAAGTGCAGGGCAAGGCCTCGACCTCGGGAGGCAAAGACCACTGCAAGCCTCCACGGGTTAAGTAACTCCCGCACACGGGTACACAACAGATAAATGTAGCACGGAAATAGCGGAAACAACACGAAAATTAGCAATGATAGTTTGACATGCCCCCGCAGGGCCCTACACTACTTCCTCTCTTTGCAGGAAAAGAAGAAAGGCAAAACAGGCATGACTAGTTCGGCACCAGCCCACGACGAGGGCTCGTGCTGCCTCCGGAGCTCGGTCAGACTCCGTCTTCTCGCTTCACCGGGGCGCGATGGTGGACCGGCCCGCTACCTTCACCCAGGTGGGCGCGACGACGTGGAGGGTGGTCGCATCCCCCGCTGGAAGAGCTGCTGCCTGAAGGAGAGTCGGCGAAGCTTGGCGAGCCCCGGGCGCCGCAATCCATGCGCCTGCCGCCATCTTTGTCCCGATCAACGCTGAGGCTGGGCGCCCTGCCACGGTCATTGTCTTCGGGGCAGCACCCAGCACAGCGACCGTCTTCCGTGAACACCCTCACGTAGAGGGTGGCGTCGCCGTCGAACCTGAAGTGCAAGGTGCACCACCGGCTTAGGCCACGCGCGCGAGCAAAAGTTTGCCAGTCGTGGGTCAGGGCCAAACCCCCGGCGGCGGAAACCTCCAGCGAAGCCCAGGAGGCCCTACTGCAGTAGCTGTCCACCTGAAGCCAGAGGCCGCCCGGAGCGCCGGCTGGAAGCTCACCTATGAAGAAGTGAGGAAGCTGGAGCCAAGTGATGGTCGGGTCCGCCGACCACACAACGAACTCTGGCAGCACTTCCACCGAGCGGAAGCGTGGTCTGGGGGTCGTGCAGCCACGGCATGCCTCCCATCAATGACCAGGTGCTCGTCACCGCACAAGGAGCCTCCCCCGCAACCGCGGGAAGCCACCACGGGGGACGCAGGGTGCTTGCGGGGCCGGCCCCGACCGCGCTTGGTCATAGGAGAGTCAGGCCCTTCCTGGCGAGCCTTTCCCTTCTCCGCAGCCGAGAACCTCTTCGGTGGAGCCATGGAGATAGTGAGCAGCCGGAGTGAAGAAGAGGAGGGGTAGCAGAGGAGATGAACTGGAATGGCTCGCGTTGTTCTATACTTATAGCCGGAGGAGGCCAACCATCGGCCTCCATGATCGCAGGTAATCATGACCCATTTTTGCATGCAGGAACTTGTCAAGTCGTGCGGTTGCCGAGGCATCGTGGGGAGGCGGAGACGCCCATGTCCAATCAACCACCACGCGGCGCACAAGGCCGCAGGCTGTTGGAGCCCGCGGCGCTTCGCACTTGCCCCTTTGCTTCTGTGCTAAGCAAAGTCCATGCGTGCCTTGGGCCCGGGGGCTACTGTCGGCGTTCTAGGAACGGGGGTCCCCAGACTTGCCTGCCTGCGGCCTCCGGCGTGGCTCAAGTGCGGGCCCAATGCAGCCCAGCTCCATCAACTCAAGCTCAAGACCCTCGCGAGGGGCCAAGCCTCGCGGGGCGGACGACAGGGAGCTTCCTCAGGAGCAGCCTCCTCAAGCAGGCTCGCGAGGAGGCGGAGAGATCAAGGCAAGGCACCTCCCGAGGGGCCCATGACGCAAGCCATGATGATCGAAGGCTAGGCAGGTCCTAGGCGGGCGCCGGCTTGCGCAGTGTCCTTGTTTCCCTTTCGGTGCAAAGGGGCAAGCACAGGCCAAGGCATCAGGCAAGGGTTACCGTTTCGGTGCAACAAGACCAAGACCAGCAGAATGGCAGGATGGAGGTCATCATGGAGCCCAAGGCGGCATCACCGTCAGGACCTTTGGCAGCCGAAGACCAACTTTAGTCAGTATAAGTGTACCAGATGTTCCCCTTCCCAACTAAAGTACAAGTTATCCTGACTAAAGTTGGTCTTCGGCTGCCAAAGGCACTGGCGATGATGCCGTCTTGGGCTCCATGGTGACCCCCATCCTGCCGCTCTGCTGGTCTTGGTCTTGTTGCACTGAAATGGCAACCTTTGCCTGATGCCTTGGTACTACACGCCTGTGCTTGCCCCCTTTGCACCAAAGAGGAAACAAGTACACTGCGCAGGCCGGCGCCCACCTGGCGCCCGCCTGGTCTCGATCGTAATGGCTTGCATCACGAGCACCTCGCGAGGCACCCTGCCTTGATCTCTCCGCCTCCTCGCGAACCTGCCTGGCGAGGCCGTTCCTGAGGAAGTCTTGTGTCGTCCGCCACGCGAGGCTTGGCCCCTCCCGAGGGTCTTGAGTCTTGCGCTGATGAAGATGGGCCGTACTGGGCCATTACTCGAGGCACGCCGCAGGCCACAGGCAGGCAAGTCTGGGGACCCCCGTTCCCAGAATGCCGACAGTAGCCCCTGGGCCCAAGGCGCGCTCGGACTTGGCTTAGCGGAGAAGCGAAGGGGCAAGTACGGAGCGCCGTGGGCCCCATCAGCCTGCGGCCTTGAGCGCCGCATGGCAGTTGATTGGACGTGGGCTCCTCTGCTTCCCCATGCTCCCTCATTATGCGCCTGGATAGGCGGCCACGAGGCTTGTACACAGTTATCCTCCCTTTGCTGCCTGCGTGCTTCTTGTTCCCTTTTCCTCCTCGAGCCTCTGCTTCCCTCTCCAATCCATCTTGAGTTCTTCCCCTTTGCGTTGCCATGGCGCCAATGAAAAAGGACAAGGGGAAGAAACCTGCGCCTTCGTCCAGCGCGACTCCGGCGGCTGCTCCCGTCATCGACAAGTCACTCATACTCAATCTGGAAGCCCTGGAGAAGGTCTGCTCCGCGCTTGCCTCCAGCTTCAATGAGTGCAAGAAGACGACGGTCTGGCCCGCATCCCATGCCTCCTTCGACAGGATCGTCGCGGAGGTCCAATTCTTTGCCGACGCCCTATGGGCGAGCCTGGGTCCCCCCTTTTCCGCTTTCTTCAATCTGGTGCTCTCCCATTACCAGATCCACACGATGCATCTTGGCCCCCAATCCATTACTCTGCTTGATGTCTTCGCCTTCGTCTGCGAGGCCATGGTGGGGATTCCTCCTCCCGTTGCCCTTTTGCGCCACTTCTTCTCTCTGCGCTTGTCCGACCCTTCCTAGTGTTCGGAATGCGTGAGCTTCCAGGTCGTGCCGGAGACGGCCGCCTCGGGGGTCGACTTTGGCCTCACACCTTCTGCGAGCGAGTTCCGGGAGCGGTGGATGTATGTGTACGTTGGGGTGCCCAGCCCCCTGCTCGCGCACCCGATGCTGCCTGCTATTCCCAATCCTGGTTGGGGTCACAAGGAACTTACGAGCCCCCAGCTTGCTTTCACCTGGCATCACTTCGAGAGGCTGAGGAAGCTCGGAGTGACGGTACCCAAGGTGGTGAAGGAGTTCCTCCGGTGCCGCATCGCTCCTCTCCAGCGCCATTCCCGCCCAATGTGGGCTTACTCCGGTCGTCAGGACCGTATGAGGCTCCAGGAAGGGGATCTCGCACCTGAGACGCTGAGGAAGGTGCTGCAGGTCCTGACTGGCGACCCCTCTCCTGGCAGCGTTGGTCATGGAGGCGCCGTGTTGTATTTTTGCACAAACAGGGTCGAGTTCGTGAGGCAAATGCCCTGCTTCGACGAATGTGGATTGCGCCCGGCTGGCCTCACGGGGCCCCGCGAGAACCCGGTTGCCGTAGTCCTTCCCCTAGCCGCCCGTGTCGACCTTGCCTCAGGAGTCGATGCTGGGAGGCAAGCATTGGCAGAAGCTGGGGGGGCTGATGTCGAGGTGCTGCTGTCTCGCGGGGCTCCCGAGGCGTCATCCTCCGGAGCTCACGGAGCCCCTCTCGAGGTGGTGGCTGATGAGAGGGCGTGATTTGCGGCTCCCAAGGCCGAAGCCCTCGAGGCTTGACAGGCCACCACGAGGTGGCACCTGACCGCTCCTCTCAGGCTGCTGCCCCTGATGTAGGCCGTCCTGATGCCTCGACTCCTATGCCGCGTGCCGGCCCTCACGTCACGATCTTGGGCCGGTTCCGCATAGATTTCAAGGCCCTCCGCAAGAGGAAGGAGGCTTCTGGTGGTGAAGATCGCCCGTTCCGCCCATTGAAGCACAGGAAGTACTTCGCCATGGATGAGTAAGTCCCTCGTTCTTGTAGTTCCTTGCTTGCCGCTCCCTTTGCTGACTGTGGCCTTTCAGGATCCCTCCTGACGAGCCCGCAGAGCCACCCGAGGATCCGTTTTCATAGGCTTCTCCTCCATCACCGACCTTGATTGTCCCGAGTCTGCGTGTCGCCCTTGGTACAAGCTCGGGTGGAGAGGCAGGCCGGCCTGCGGCGCGCCTTGAACCTGTCGGCGCACCACTCTTCCCTCGTGAGCTCTCCTTGGGCACAACCAACTTGCCCTGAGCTCCTCCACTGATCATAGGCGGCGAGTGGCTGAAGTCGATCTTCGGGTCCTCATTGGGAGGTGGATTGACGCCTGGCTGGGTCCCTTGCGGGGCCCGCCCAGTGATCACAGGGGCGCTAGCCCCCAGCCTCCTGCCGAGAGGGGGTGAGCCACTCCAGGGCCCTCCGCCAGTGTCAATGTCAGAGGTAGACGTTGACGATGTGCTGAAGCGTGCGCAGGAGCGCAGCGTTGTCCGCCAAGAGTTCCTCCAGAGGCCAGCCGATGCAGTGAGCCAGCTTGGCGCAGAGCAGGCGGGCGAAGACGTGCGACTCAAAGCCACCAGCGTGATCTCGACAATGCCAAGGCTGAGGCGTCTCTGGTGACTTCTCAAGAGGCCTGTGCCCGAGCCATCGAGGAGGCTGAGGAATCAGATCGGCGACGTGAAGCTGCGGAAGAGCGCGCGTGGGAGCTCCAAGACTGGTGCAACTCCTTGGAGTAGCAGGTGGAGTTGCACCGCCCACCCTTGCGTTGCTGAAAGGGGGGCCGCTGAAGAGGGGGAGCTCCGGAGGCGCGAGGAAGCGCTGACATTGGAGGCTACCGAGTGCAACCTCGATCTGGAGTGGTTGGAGACGAGGGAGCGCCAGGTCACCCAAGCAGAGGATGACATAGATGCGCGGGAGGCACGGATCCAGGAGGAGATCGACCGTCGTGTGGCGGAGGCTCGCACCGGCCTTGAGCGCGGGGATGAAGAGCGGCTGGAGTTGATCAAGGCTGAAGCCGCGGGCAGGACTGCTGCCCTCAGGACCATGCTGACTGAAGCCACTCAGTGAGCTGAGGCCACCGCTGTTGCACTAAGCTCGATGCAGGCTGAGCTGGCCTCCTTCCGCGCCGAAATGCTTCTTCTTCAACGGCCGGTTGATGATGCCGAGGCCGTCACACAGCGCAATGCGGACGAGATCCGCCAGCGGCAGACGTTGGAACACATGCACGACCCCATGCTCCGGACGCTCAAGGAAAGGGCTAATGTGGCCTTGGGCAACATCTGCGAGGCAGTCGCTGAGGAGCTGCATGTGACCAACTACGCCGGCAATCTTCGGTTCTTCACTGACATGGTGATGCGTCTAGAGAACTGCTCTGAGAGGTCTCGCCAGCTGGTGGAGGAACGGAGCCGCGGGCTGCCCGCGCGGGCATTCTCCCGCGTCTTCAGCTATCTCCAAAACATCGACCCCCTCTTCGACTTCGACGCCGCCATCTCCCCGGTGCCTGAGGCCGTCCGAGGCGACCTAGCGGGGGTGGAGGACAATGTAGATGCACTCGTCCGGGACTTCACTTCTGATGACGACAGGGTGATCGTTGCTGCTGACAAAGGCGACGTGGTGAACGGTGGTGAAGACGGTGCCAACAACGGTGATGGGGAGGCCGGCGACGACGACGGCAGTGCTAGCAACGCCTCAGGGGACGCCCTGGGGGATGCAGTGAGCGACATGTCCGACTGATTCTGCGCTTCCCCCTATTGTTTGTCCTGCGCAAGAAGAGACTCGGGCGTGGCCCTAAAAGTTGTGAGAGCATTTTGGGAGGGGAAGCCCCTCATGTAAAAAGGTTGTTTCCTACGTGTTGTTGAGATCGGCACCGAACGGGTGCCTGCATGATGCCATGATTCTTGCGATGAGTAGGTAGTCATGGTTTTACCTTTGTCTTGGCGAGCCTCGAGTAGGCTCGCAGTGTCCATCCGAGGGCCTCATGAGGGCCCCGTTTGATCATGCGGCGAGAGCCTGGCTGGGGCAAGCGCTGGCCGCGGGACGGCAGGCGCACATGGTGGGCCCTGCCCCTCTCACGAGGGGTTCGCGAGAGGGAGGCAGCTAGTGTGAATTCCAATTTGAACAGAAACAGGAGCACCAGAAAGCACACGAATAAGACACAACACCCCTCCCCACATACGCAAACACAAATTCGACTTCAACTCAGATCTGAGGTGACAAAGCCTGCTCGCATGAAAGGAAGCAAAAAGCAAAAGGCCGCGTCCGGCACCTAGTCTAGTCTTCGACGTCTTCTCACGAGCGTGGAGCTAAGTGCTACCACTTGGCGTGGGAGGGAGCCCCCGAGGCCTGAGGGCGGCTCTCCGGAGACTCTGGGGCATGTACATCCCCAACTCATTATTACGTGAGAGTGTCACGGGCGGCGAGCTTCACAGACACTGGGCCTTCTTCACAGGTACCGGCCTTGCTTCATATCGCCAGATGAGGGGCCCGCCTTGCGCCACCCTTGACCACCATTGACGGCGACCAGAAACCAGGACGACACAAATGGGGAAAAGGGGACGCCAGTGGTTCCCCCGATGACCACGGGTCCTTTGCCGGGGCCAGGCCTTGGGGCACCTCCCCGGTAGAGGGCCTACCTCCGAAGAACGCCTTGCTCCGCATGTCGTGGGGAGGAGCCTGGCTCCCGGCCCCTCTCCTGCTGCCCCCGGTGCCCTCCTCCTAAGGGGAGGGAGGTTGCCGCACTGGGGCAGCCATCCGCTGCCGCGACCTGAATCTCCTGTGACCCATGGTTAGCATAAGCTTGCTCCTGAGGAATTAGCGGTACTGGTAGTTGCTGCCGCTGGCACAGTTGTCGAGGCTTCCGTGAGGCTCCTGAAAGAGCTCGGCCTCTGGCGCCTCTTCCTCCCAGCCTGGCCCGAGGAACGAGCCGTGGACTTCCTCCGGTGCGTACCCTTGATCCACCATGTGGGGCACATAGGCCTCCGAGGTCACCACCCCAAAGGCCTCGTCGTAGTGCTGCGTGCGCCATGCAATTCGACTTGAAGCTCCATCTTGGGGACGGTAGGGCGGTGGCCCGCTAGGACCATAGGCAGCGATGCGCATGCCCTCGCTTACCAAGGGCGGCGCCGGCGTAGCTTGCTACCCGGTGCTGATGGCCAGGCCGGTGTTGATGAAGCCTTGAGGTGCGCCCGGGGGCGCGTGGCCACGGATTGACCCGCCTCATGATCCGCCCGGGGCCTGGGGTGGAAGTTGGACGCAGAACGGGGGTGCCCCTGAAGCAGCGGCATCCAGGAGCTCGGTGACGCGTTCCAGCAGCACATCGTGGCCGCTTTCTTGCAGTCTGCACCGCAGCAGCTCTCGTGCCACCATGAGCGCGGCCTTCATGTTCGCCTGCTCCCGTCGGGTGTGCAGTGCCGTGGCCGCAGCATGGCTCGAGGCCCTCGCTATCGATCATACCTGCCATGGAGTGAGGGCAGGCGATGCCTGACTGCGTCGCCCGCGCCCTGCGGCGCTGTGTGGGGCGCGGGCTACCTGTGGTGCGGGGTTGAGGTCACCTTGGGGAGGCGGCACGGCATGGGGAGGCCATGCCGCCCAGCGGTCGGAGTTGGCCGTCGGGTCGCCGGACATGGAGGTGGTGAAGCGGCGGAACGCGGGACGGAAGAAGGAAGATTCCGGCGCACCCCTACCTGGCGCGCCAAATGTTGGATGTTGGGTTCTGGCAGACCCTTAACGTTCGAACTTTGGGGTGCGCACGAAGATCTTCCCCCTGCCGATCCATGTCGGATCGCCACATGAGAATCTAAGCTAAACGATGAACAACACGAGGGACACGAGATTTGTACTGGTTTGGGCCACCGTTGTGGTGTAATAACCTACTCCAGTGTGTGGTGTGGTGGATTGCCTCAGGGGCTGATGATGAACAGTACAAGGGAAGAACAACCTCGTGAGAGGTGTTCTTGAGCTGGTGTGATGAACTGCTAGGGTGAGTTCGATCGCCTCTCGGTCTAATGGGTGCCCTATCTCCGCCCTCTGTTCTCTGTGGTGGCTAGTCCTATTTATAGAGGCCCTGGTCCTCTTCCCAAATATTGAGCGGGAAGGGCGCCAGCAACGGCCATTTTGAAGGGGAACATCTAGTACAAGTTATCCTGACTAAAGTTGGTCTTCGGCTGCCAAAGGCACTGGCGATCACGCCGTCTTGGGCTCCACGGTGAACTCCATCCTGCCGCTCTGCTGGTCTTGGTCTTGTTGCAATGAAATGGCAACCTTTGCCTGATGCCTTGGTACTCCACGCTTGTGCTTTCCCCCTTTGCACCAAAGAGGAAACAAGGACACTATGCAGGCCAGCGCCCGCCTGGCGCCCGCCTGGTCTCGATCGTCATGGCTTGCATCATGAGCACCTCACGAGGCACCCTACCTTGATCTCTCCGCATCCTCGCGAGCCTGCCTGGCGAGGCCGTTCCTGAGGAAGTCTTGTGTCGTCCGCCCCGCGAGGCTTGGCCCCTCGCAAGGTTCTTGAGTCTTGCGCTGATGAAGATGGGCCGTACTGGGCCATCACTCGAGCCATGCCGCAGGCCGCAGGCAGGCAAGTCTGGGGACCCCCGTTCCCAGAACACCGAAACTTTCATGTATGAGTCTATGTATAATTATGTTGGACTTTATTTTATTCGCCGTATTTTCTTCGCCTTTTCGGTTTTACTTGGATTTTGTTGCTGGCTTCTCCCCAGTTTATGTTGAATGCTTCTCATCTCGGTTGCGTTGACTTGGGAAAATCATATTAGGATGACGTGGGGAGGCTGCAGTAGCAACGTTTGCGGGGTTCTCCTGTTCGGCGTTCCGCATGACAGGCAGGACAATCACCCGAGCCGTACGTTCCACCACCGCCTCCACCGCCAAATCCGCCCTCCACCGAGCAAATTATGCGTATGTTCGAGGAAAGACAAAATAATGATCTGATGGAAATATTCAGAAGTATTCAAACAATGGTTACACAGAATGGAAATCATCCCGACCATCACTCCAAGTTATCCGATTTTCAAAGAACTAAGCCTCCCAGTTTCAGTCAGGCCATTGATCCCTTGGATGCAGATGATTGGCTGAGAACTATGGAAAAGAAGCTTGAGGTTGCTCGAACTGATGAAGAGGATAAGGTTCCATTTGTAACACGTTATCTGGAAGGCGCTGCTGCTATATGGTGGGAAAATTAAAAAGCCATGGGGGTTGCTGATGAAGAAATTACCTTGTCAAGATTCAAGGAGCAATTACGGAAATATCACATCCCTACGGGAATTATGAAGACTAAGCAGCGTGAATTTCTCGCGCTCCTCCAAGTCAGTCTGTGGGAGAATATTTGCAGACATTCAATCACCTGTCACGTTACTCTCAATATGACGTGGCCACTGAAGAAAGGATGATAGACATGTTTCTTGGTGGATTAAACCCCCAACTTCGTTGTGCTCTCAGTGTGTTCGATTTCCCAGATTTCCAAACCCTGGTGAACAAGGCTTTCATTGCTGAAAGGGAACACATGATTGTATCAGATAATAAGCCTGCCCATAACGATCACAAGCGCAAGTTTGAGCCCAAAAAGGAAATGCAACCAGTGCAGAAGGCTCGTACCTGGCAGCCAACTCAGGTAGCATACAAGCCCAATTGGCAACAAAATGTTAACAAGGCCACCACCCAAGTCAAGAATGACGTGATCAACCCAGTTCTGGAGAATCACCTGCGCAACAATTCTTGTTACAGTTGTGGACAAACCGGAGACTATGCCAAACAGTGTCCCAAGAACAACTGGACCGATGCTACATTCAAGCCACAAGTCCATTATTTGGAGGCATGCCCAAGTCAGCACGACATCACGGGATACGTTCATCACATTTCCACCGACGAAGCCCAAGAAAATCCCGAAGTCGTCATTGGTATGTTCCCTGTTAATAACATACCTGCAGTAATTTTATTTGACTCTGGGGCTTCCCACTCTTTTATTTCTCGGAGTTTTGTTGCCCAAAAAAATTTTCCTTGTTCGCTTTTGGGCAAGAATATGCTGGTACAAACCCCGGGATCTCTTATCAGAAGCAATCTAGTCTGCCGCAATCTGGAAGTCAGTATCAACGGAATCTGTTTTCCAACCTCTTTGATACTTATTGAGTATGATAAGTTGGATGTTATCTTGGGTATGAATTGGATTACTCAGTACCAAGTGTGCATAAATTGTGCGACCCGAGATGTCAACTTGACCAGCCAAGAGGGACAAACTACAAAGTTTATTGCTCGTAGGAGCATACCCTCCAAGGAAATGGTCTTTACAGCAACAGCTGAAATGGAATTAATTCCGGTGGTCAGCGAGTTTCCTGATGTATTCCCAGAAGAACTGCCAGGCATGCCACCTAATCGAGAGCTTGAGTTTGCCATAGATCTTGTGCCCGGAACCACACTAATACACAAGAAATATTATTGAATGCCGTCATCCGAATTAGTGGAGCTAAAGAAACAGCTTGATGAAATGCTCCAAAAAGGGTATATCCGCCCCAGTTCCTCACCATGGGGATCACCTGCTATTTTTGTGGACAAGAAAGATGGCAGCCTCCGTATGTGTGTGGACTACCGATAGTTGAATGATGTCACGATCAAAAACAAATACCCTCTGCCAAGAATTGATGATTTGTTTGATCAGGTTAGTGGAGCCAAGGTGTTCTCAAATATTGATTTGCAGACTGGATATTATCAGCTCAAAATTAAAAAGGAGGATATTCCCCAGAGCGCATTCTCCACTTGCTACAGTCTCTATGAATATACAGTCATGTCTTTCGGCCTCAGCAACGCCCCCGCCTTCTTCATGCACATGATGAATAAAGTATTCATGGACTTCCTCGATAAGTTTGTAGTTGTCTTCATCGATGATATACTTATTTACTCAAGAAGTGAAGAAGAGCATAAGGAACACCTCCGAGCAGTGTTGCAACGACTCCGTGAGCATCAGTTATACACCAAATTCAGTAAGTGCGAGTTTTGGCTCAAGCTAGTTGGATTCCTCGGGCATGTGCTATCTGCTGAGGGTATAGCCGTGGACCCAATCAAGGTAAAAGATGTCTTCGACTGGTTGCCACCCGCCACCGTATCTAAGATCCGGAGTTTTCTTGGATTAGCCAGATACTACCGCCGTTTCGTTGAAGGGTTTTCCAAGATTGCTAAACCATGACGGAGCTTCTCAAAAAGGATAAGAAGTTTGAATGGACTACGGACTATGAGAAAAGTTTCACCGAGTTGAAGAAATGCCTGACAACTGCGCCAGTATTAACACTTCCAGATATCTACCGCAGCTTTGACGTATACTGCGACGCTTCTAGGCAAGGACTGGGATGCGTACTTATGCAAGATGGCAAGGTAGTAGCTTATGCCTCACGGCAGCTACGACCCCACGAAGGAAATTACCCCACTGGTGATTTGGAAATGGCCGCGGTAGTTCATGCTTTAAAAATTTGGAGACATTACCTCATCGGAAAAAGGTGCCAAATTTTTACCGATCACAAAAGCCTCAAGTATATATTTACTCAGCTGGATTTAAATCTCCGTCAATGAAGATGGCTTGAGTTGGTCAAGGATTATGACCTTGGAATAAATTACCATCCGGGTAAGGCCAACGTGGTTGCCGATGCCCTCAGTCGAAAACCCGCCAGTTTAAATGTCATATTGGAATCTTTGCCTCGCAAACTTAAAGAAGAGATTGCTCAGCTCAACCTGGTCATAGTTGAGGCTGGCCTTGCCAATATTCTGAAAGTTACCGCTACCCTTGGGGAAGAGATCCGCAAAGCCCAGCCAGGCGATGCTGATCTGCAGAAATGTGTCAAGCTTTCCGATTTCTCGAAGGATCAGTGCGGTACCCTCCAATTCAGGGGAAGGATTTGTGTGCCTAATCAAGAAGATTTGAAGCAGAAGATCCTGTCAGAAGCCCACAAATCCTCGTATTCAATTCACCCTGGAGGTACAAAAATGTACAAAGACCTTCGACAAATATTTTGGTGGGATGGAATGAAGAAAGACATTGCTTATTTCGTGGCTTGTTGCGACATATGCAACAAAGTAAAGGCAGAACATCAGAAGCCAGCCGGACTTCTCCAACCACTGCTAGTGTCACAATGGAAATGGGATGATGTCTGTATGGACTTCAGCACAGGGCTACCTAAGACCCGACGAGGCAATAAAGCAATCTGGGTCATAGTGTATACATTAACCAAGGTGGCCCACTTCCTCCCAATCAAAACCTCATACCGAGCAGATGAGCTTGCATGACTGTATGTATCCAGAATAGTCAGTCTGCATGGAGTTCCCCGAACCATCACTTCTGACTGAAGTTCACTTTTCACCTCCGCTTTTTGGTCCCGTCTCCATCAGGACCTCGGAACAGAATTGAAATACAGTACTGCTTATCATCCTCAGACGGATGGACAAACAGAATGGGTAAATCAAATACTCGAAGATATGCTCCCAGCCTGTGCTTTGGCCCAAGGCCCACAATGGGAAGATTGCTTGTCGTACGCCGAGTTCTCGTATAACAATAGCTTCCAGACCAGTTTAAAGATGTCACCATATGAACCTTTGTATGGCCGTAAGTGCCGCACTCCATTAAATTGGTCTCAAACTGGAGATAGCCGTATTTTCGGAACGGATCTCATGCTGGAAGCCGAAAAGCAAGTCAAGGAGATCCGAGACGGATTGCAATTGGCCAAATCTCGACAGAAAAGTTATTCTGATGCAAAGTACCGACAGATCAGCTTTGAACCCGGAGAACATGTCTATCTTCGAGTCACGCCTATGAAAGGAATCAAGAGGTTTCAAACCCGTGGAAAATTGGCATCCAAATTTATTGGTCCATTTCCCGTTATGACACGAGTAGGTGCTGTGGCATATCAGTTGGAGTTGCCCCTTGAGTTGTCAGACGTGCACAACATGTTCCACATTTTACAATTGCGACGGTGCATATCACCGCCCGAGAAAAAGACCGATTTGACAGAGATAGAGCTGGCAAAGGACTTAACCTATGAAGAGGGGCTGGTGAAAATTTTGGTTCAAATGGAAAGAGTCACTCGCAGTAAAGCATGGTCCAATGGAAGCATCATACCGAGTCAGAATCAACCTGGGAATCAGAAGAATTTCTAAGGGCATGTTATCCAGAGTGGTTTTCCCAAGCAACCGAATCTCGAGGACGAGATTCATTCTAAGTGGGGGAGGTTTGTGACAGCCTTGTTTTTGCCCTCTTTTCTTTGCTTGATTTTCAGTTGAGTTGGTTTTGAATTTGGAGTTTTGAATCATTTCATTTGGACTTAACCACTTGGGTACCCCTTGATTTTCACACAAGTGTTCCCTCTCCTCCTAAAAACCATCATTTCACCTCTGGTTCAACTCAAAATATTTCTTGGAATATTTTTCTTAAATGAAAATATTCATTTTGCCCTTCAAAACCCTAGCTAGCCCATTGAGCTCCAAAGCAACCCTAATTTTTCTTGCCCCAAAAATCCTGAGAAAAATCCCAATTATTCTTTGGACCCTAGGGCACCTTTCCGAGCAAAAATATTTCACCACTCTTTGGAATATTTTGGCTACAAAAAATAAAGTCATTTCTGGACAGAAATGGTAGTTTCTACAGCAACTACCTTTTTACTAGATCCATTGTAGCTGGTTTTTCCTGTACCTATTTACCTTAGTAAGTGTAAGTAAAACCAGAAAGCTCAGCCCTTAACTCCGAGTGGTTTGACCACAGTAACTCTCCAAAGTTATTGTCCGGTAACTTGTCAGTGTACAAATTCATTTCTACTCAACCTGGATCCAACCAAATCGTGGTAACAGTTCAATCTACCAAGGACTACACGCCAGACATCTTGGTTAGCGCTTAGGGTGGCCTGATGTCACGGTTCACATGGTAACCGCGTTCGTCCGGGCATGCTGGCATGGAAAACACGCGCTCTGCGTGCCGCCTAGTGCTTTGTTGAGCGCGTGCTCACTGCCCAACCGAACAAAGCATGCCAACGCCTCGCCACCATCCTCGTCTGCACCCCCTTAACTCCACCCTAGTGCTCGCCGACGCCGGAGCTCACCGCAGAGAGCACGGGCACGGTCCGGCCAACGCCACAGTGCGCGGCGCACTGTGCTCGTCGCTTTCCCCCTCGCTCATGTGCTCGTCCACGCCCTGCATAGTTCCTGCGTGAGCTCCGTCGTCTTCTCCCTCTATCTCTGGCGCTGTTCGTCGCCGGGTGCCGTGGACAGGTGTCCTCCGGCCGAGCCCGAACCCTCCTTGCCGCCCGCCTATATAAGCCGCCACCCCCAGCCTCTTGGAGCACCCGCAGCCACACCCACATCCACCACGAGCGAGTAGAAGCCACAACCCGGCCAGGCAGGCCGCGGGCTGCCTTCCCGAAGCCGAGCTCATCGGTGATCCCCTCCAGATCGTCCCCGCAGCTCCGACCCCTCCCAAGCTAAGGCGACCCTGCCAGGGCCTCCGCCACTCATCGGTGAGGCCAACCACCCCGCTGGAGCCCCTGGAGCCGCCCCAAGCCGCCGTCGTCTTTGTCTCCGGCAACCTCCGCCCTCTACCTCCGCTGGAGAGGACGATTCTGACACCGTCCGGTCACCTCTAGCTACGCTAGGGGTACGGGCAGGTGCGCAACCTTCTCCTCCGTCGATCCCCCCCTCTCGTTTGACTCCAAGAAGCCTCATCGTCGGTGTGTGCTCCGGCGAAGCGCCGCCTCCCTCTGTTTCCCTCTCCCCTCCCTTTGGCCTAACTAGCGGGGCCCGCTAGTCAGCCAATCAATACGCGCGCAAAGCGGTATGAGTGGTGGCACCCCGGGTGTTTACGCCTTCGACGTCACCCCCCAAGTCTGTTTAATATTTATTTCAAATTCATTTAAAATCCAGGAAACTTCAAATGGCCATAACTTTTTATCTATATGTCCAAATGCATTGATTCTTTTTGCATATGTTCCTTGCTGTCCAGATTTTCTGGTAATTTTCAGAAGGTTTCTTTATGTTTTCTTTTTGTGGTTTTGATTATTTTCAGAAGAGCCAGCTTGTCTTGAGGATCACCAGGAGCTTTGTGAACCTCATCAGCACTAAGGCAAGCCACAGCAACATTCTCATAGTGTCACTTCAATATTTGTGATTTTCCTACTTGAACTTATGAATATTTATGCATTTAAAATTAGTTATATAATGATTATATTCTGTTAGATGCTTGTCATGTTAAAATGCTTGAATTACAGAAAGTTGGAAGTAAAACTTATTGATAAGCTAAGAAGAACTTGGTTACAAGTAATGAATAAAGGATATGGTCATGGAGTTTAATAATTAGTTTAATTATTATCCTTGCATGATGAAAAATTATGAGATTGCTAGAAATGATTCTGGTTTAAGTGAGGTGTGATCTTAGCCAGAGAAGTAGCATGAGTTGATGATGGCTCCGTGGGAGCGTGGTTGATTCAGTCATTTGCATGGTTACGTGATGCATGTGTTAAGTGATGCATAGCATGGCAATATGACACCGGTTATTTTCACATTAAGTTGAACCTGATAAGTAACTGAACTTCAATATGTTGTTGACCGGGTCATGGTGCCTCTGAAACGAGTCTTTCCTAGTGCAACCACATTTGCCAGTATGGGACGGCCTTAATGCATTTCATTGTCGTGCCTCTGGTCGGTACCTCCATTTAGGGAAGGTTATGGGCGTGCGGTACCCTGGCCCGGTAGGCAGGCATAACCTTGTGAGCCCGTTGTTAAGTTAACTTTTGGTACCGGGTCCCAGAGTGGATCGTGGCCATGACGGTGGTCGAGGTGTCTGGAGGTAGACACGGGGCCACCCAGGACTAGCCCAATGGGGACTGAGTCGGAGTGGCCGGGAGAGTGTCATGACAATGAAATGGCTTCGTCAGAATGCCGTTGGTCCACCCGAATAGGAGTGCGCGGCCATGGGTTCCGTAGTGTGGGTACAGTGTACTACCTATGCAGAGTGTATATTAATCTATCGATAGCTGAGTCCACGGTTACGGACATGCTCGAAAGTAGGGTACACCATGGGTCAACACTTAATAAATTTGCACACTAATTTTGTACTGAGGATGGCAGTGAGGCCATCGTGTTGAGTTGGGCCAAGTATTGGTCGGGTTCTGATCGCCGTAAGGATCACGGGCCATGAGTTGGTCAGGTTGTGATCGTTGTAAGGATCATGGGCCATGAGTTGGTCGGGTTGTGATCGTTGTAAGGATCACATGCCATGAGTTGGTCGGGTTGTGATCGCCGTAAGGATCATGAGTGTGTTTTTTAGATCATCATGTTTGTGGTCTGGAAATGATCACGTCCGATAAGCAAGTTCGTGGGACGGGTACCAGTTGAGCATATTCACAGCATGTTGGATATATGGTTGCATTGTTGATTAAATGGTTAAATATCATGATATTGTTTGTCATTATGTTTATGCTTGTTGTGAGCTTGCAAGTACATTCAATGTACTGACCTGGTGTGTCATGCCAGATTTCAGGAAAGTCTCGTTGGAAAGGAGTGTTGTCCGAGTCTAGATCGTGTCCACATTGGTGTCCCTATGCTATGGAGTTCCGCTACGACGTTGTTCCGCTGCCGTGTAGTTGTCATGATTGAGGCCCCTTTATGTTCACTAAATAATGTACATATTGTTCAGCCGCACCGTGTGTGCCGCTTGGCCTCGCAAACTGTTGTAATATAAACTATGCTCTGCTAGCATGAATAAAGCGGTTGTTTTTCTGTACCAAGTTGTTGTGTGTTGCCAGAAGACAAGGTCTCTGGGCTGGCAATGCAAGGTAAACCGGTCGCTCTGAGCCGGGGTGCCACACTACTGTTGTATCACCATCTCTTCGCCAAACTAGTGCACCTATACAAATTACCATTGTATTTGGTGTGTTGGGGACAAAAGAGACTTTTTGTTATTTGGTTACAGGGTTGTTTGAGAGAGACCATCTTCATCCTACGCCTCCCACTGATTGATAAACCTTAGGTCATCCACTTGAGGGAAATTTGCTACTATCCTACAAAACACTGCGCTTGGAGGCCCAACACGAGTCTACAAGAACAAGTTGTGTAGTAGACATCGATCTGTTTAAAAATAAAAAGAAAAATGATAGGACTTTGCATACTTCTGGTGAACCTGGGGTAGAAAATACTTCTGAGGATAATAATGATGTTTCTATTTCTGATGCTGAAACACAATCTGGTAATGAACATTCACCTAGTGATAATGATAATGACAATGATGATGTTCATGTAGATGCTCAACCAGATATTGATAAAGAACCTGATAAATGATAACGATGTTGAAATAGAACTTGACGTTGATCTTGATAACCAACCTTCTAAAAGTAAACATTATGATAAGAGAGACTTTGTTGCTGGAAAACATGGTAAAGAAAGAGAACCATGGGTTCAAAATCCACGCCCTTTCCACCTTAACCATCTAAGAATAAGGATGAGGAAGATTCGAACACTTTGCTGAAATGATTAGGCCAGTCTTTTGCGTACTTGTTTGACTGATATTTTAAAGATGGCCCCTTATGCTAAATACATGAAAGATATTGTCACTAATAAAAGGAAAATACCTGGAGCTGAAATCTCCACCATGCTTGCAAACTATTGTTTTAAGGATGGAGTTGTTGGGGAATGCAGTATTTCAAAAAATTCCTACAATCACGCAAGATCTATCTAGGAGATGCATAGCAACAAGTGGGGAGAGTGTGTCCACATACCCTCGTAGACCGAAAGCGGAAGCATTTAGTAACGTGATTGGTGTAGTCGAACATCTTCACGATCCAACCGATCCAAGTACCAAACGTACGACACCTCCGTGTTCAGCACACATTCAGCATGATGACGTCCCTCGAGCTCTTGATCTAGTTGAGGGCGAGGGAGAGTTCCATCAGCACGACGGCCTGGTGACGGTGATGATGAAGTACTGGTGCAGGGTTCGCCTAAGAAGTACGACGATATGACAAAGGTGTGTAACTGTGGAGGGGGGCACCGCACGCGGCTAAGAAAAATCTTTGGGTGTCCCCTACCCACGTATATAAAGGAGGGAGGGAGAGAGGCCGGCCCCGTAGGGGCGCACCAAGATTGGAGTCCTACTAGGACTTCCAAGTCCTAGTAGGAATGCCTTTCCTTTTCGTAGTAGGAGAGAAGGAAATAGGGAGAGAGAGAGGGAGTAGGAAAGGGCAAGGGGGGCTGCCACCCCCTTCCCCTATTCCAATTTGGCCCATGGGGGGAGCGCACCACCTCCCCTTGGCCTGCCTCCTCTTTTTCCGTATGGCCCAATAAGGCCCATTACTTCTCCCGGTGAATTCACATAACTCCCCGGTACTCCGAAAAATATCGGAATCACTCGGAACCTTTCTGATGTCCGAATATAGCCGTCCAATATATGAATCTTTACCTCTAGACCATTTCGATACTCCTCGTCATATCCGTGATCTCATAAGGGACTCCGAACAATCTTCGGTCATCAAATCACATAACTCATAATACAAATCATCATTGAATGTTAAGCGTGCGAATCCTACGGGTTCGAGAACTATGTAGACATGACCGAGACACATCTCCGGTCAATAACCAATAGCGGAACCTGGATGCTCATATTGGCTCCTACATATTCTACGAAGATCTTTATCGGTCAAACCGCATAACAACATACTTCATTCCCTTTGTCATCGGTATGTTACTTGGCCGAGATTCGATCGTCGGTATCATCATACCTAGTTCAATCTTGTTACCGGCAAGTCTCTTTACTTGTTCCATAATGCATCATCCCGCAAGTAACTCATTAGTCACATTGCTTGCAAGGCTTATAGTGATGTGCATTATTGAGAGGGCCCAGAGATGCCTCTCCGATACACGGAGTGACAAATCCTAATCTTGATCTATGCCAACCCAACAAACACCTTCGGAGACACCTGTAGAGCATCTTTATAATCACCCAGTTACGTTGTGACATTTGAGAGCACACAAGGTGTTCCTCCGGTATTCGGGACTTGTGTAATCTCATAGTCAGAGGAATATGTATAAGTCATGAAGAAAGCAATAGCAATAAAACTTAACGGTCATTATGCTAAGATAACAGATGGGTCATGTCCATCACATCATTCTCCTAATGATGTGATATTCATCAAATGAGAACACATGTCTATGGTCATGAAACTTAACCATCTTTGATTAATGAGCTATTCTAGTAGAGGCATACTAGGGACACTTTGTTTTGTCTATGTATTCACACATGTATCAAGTTTCCGGTTAATACAATTCTAGCATGAATAATAAACATTTATCATGATATAAGGAAATAAAATAATAGCTTTATTATTGCTTCTAGGGCATATTTCCTTCAGTCTCCCACTTGCACTAGAGTCAATAATCTAGTTCACATCGCCATGTGATTTAATACCAATAGTTCACATCACCATGTGATTAACACCCATAGTTCACATCGCCATGTGACCAACACTCAAAGGGTTTACTAGAGTCAATAATCTAGTTCACATCGCTATGTGATTAACACCCAAGAGCACTAAGGTGTGATCATGTTTTGCTTGTGAGATAAATTTAGTCAACGGGTCTGCCACATTCAGATCTGTATGTATTTTGCAAATTTCTATGTTTACAATGATCTACACGGAGCTACTCTAGCTAATTGCTCCCACTTCCAATATGTATCCAGATTGAGACTCGGAGTCATCTAGATCAGTGTCAAAGCTTGCATCGATGTAACCCTTTACAACGAACTCTTTGTCACCTCCATAACCGAGAAACATATCCTTATTCCACTAAGGATAATTTTGACCGTTCTCCAGTGATCTACTCCTGGATCACTATTGTACTCCTTTGCCAAACTCATGGCGAGGTACACAATAGGTCTGGTATACAACATGTCATACTTTATAGAACCTATAGCTGAGGCATAGGGAATGAATTTCATTCTCTCTATATCTTCTGCTGTGGTCGCGTTTACAGTTTCACTCAACTTCATACCTTACAACATAGGCAAGAACTCCTTTGACTGTTCCATTTTGAACTACTTCAAAATCTTGTCAAGGTATGTACTCATTGAAAAATCTTATCAAGCGTCTTGATCTATCTCTATAGATCTTGATGCTCAATGTGTAGGCAGCTTCATCGAGGTCTTTCTTTGAAAACACTCCTTTCAAACACTCCTTTGTGCTTGCCAGAAAATTCTATAGCATTTCCGATCAACAATATGTCACTCACATATATTTATTAGAAAGGCTGTAGTGCTCCCACTCACTTTCTTGTAAATACAGGCTTCTCCAAAAGTCTGTATAAAACCATATGCTTTGATCACACTATCAAAGCGTATATTCCAATTCCGAGAGGCTTGCACCAGTCCATAAATGGATGCTAGAGCTTGCACACTTTGTTAGCACCTTTAGGATCAATAAAACCTTCTAGTTGCATCACATACAACTCTTCTTTAATAAATCCATCAGGGAATGTAGTTTTGATATCCATTTGCCAGATTCCATAAAATGCGGCAATTGCTAACATGATTAGGCCAGACTTAAGCATCAATACGAGTGAGAAAATCTCATCATAGTCAACACCTTGAACTTATCGAAAACCTTTTTGCGACAACTCGAGCATTGTAGATAGTAACACTACCATCAGCGTCCGTCTTCCTCTTCATGATCCATTTATTCTCTATGGCTCGCCGATCATTGGGCAAGTCAACCAAAGTCCACACTTTGTTCTTATATATGGATCCTATCTCAGATTTCATGGCCTGAAGCCATTTATTGGAATCTGGGCTCATCATCGCTTCCTCATAGTTTGTAGGTTCATCATGGTCTAGTAACATGACATACAGAGCAGGATTACCATACCACTCTGGTGCGAAACATGCTCTGGTTAACCTACGAGGTTTGGTAGTAACTTGATCTGAAGTTTCATGATCATCATCATTAGTTTCCTCACTAATTGGTGTAGGCATCACGGGAACAGTTTTCTGTGATGAACTACTTTCCAATTCAAGAGAAGGTACAATTAGTTCATCAAGTTCTAGTTTCCTCCCACTCACTTCTTTCGAGAGAAACTCGTTCTCTAGAAAGGATCCATTCTTAGCAACGAATATCTTGCCTTTGGATATGTGATAGAAGGTGTACCCATCAGTCTCCTTTGGGTATCCTATGAAGACACATTTCTCTGATTTGGGTTCGAGCTTATCAGGTTGAAGCTTTTTCACATAAGCATCACAACCCCAAACTTTAAGAAACGACAGCTTAGGTTTCTTGCTAAACCACAGTTCATATGGTGCCGTCTCAATGGATTTAGATGGTGCCCTATTTAATGTGAATGCAGCTGTCTCTAATGCATAATCTCAAAATGATAATGGTAAATCGGGAAGAGACATCATAGATCGCACCATATCCATTAAAGTACGGTTACGACATTTGGACACACCATTACGCTGTGGTGTTCGAGGTGGCGTGAGTTGTGAAACTATTCCACATTGTTTCAAATGAAGACCAAACTCATAACTCAAATATTCGCCTCCACAGCCAGATTGTAGAAACTTATTTTCTTGTTACGATGATTTTCCACTTCACTCTGAAATTCTTTGAACTTCTTCAAATGTTTCAGACTTATGTTTCATCAAGTAGATATACCCATATCTGCTCAAATCATCTGTGAAGGTCAGAAAATAATGATACCCTCTGTTTGGTATATAACTATTGGTATGACCCGCCCAGGAGGGGCCGCGTCATACTTGCAAATATTCTTGAAGCACAAGACCCAGGATATAGATGGCAGTTTAGTTAAGGGCCCAAGGCCCATAGGCGACTTAAGCCCTGTAGTGATAAATCGCCATGTATGCGTGACTTGTATTGTAAGGCAAGAATAGTTAAGAGACCGAGCCGGACACTGTTTATGAGCCGGCCAGGACTCTGCAGAGCCGCTGGGCGTCGACCTCTATATATAAAGGGATGACCCGACGGCGGTTCAGGGCAAGTAACATCAATTCGAGAGCTAGGTCAAGCGATTTGCTCCTGGGTTATCGAGACATAAGCTATCCCACTCAAAACTGGATCGTAGGCTTTTACCTTCATTGTAAGGGGCCGAACCAGTATAAACCTCGTGTCCTTTGTCCCGATTAACCCCTTCAAGCTTCCCAGTTGCAATGGCTCCACGACTAAGTCCTTTCACTAGGACATCTGCCATGATAATTCCACGACAGTTGGCGCCCACCGTGGGGCCATCGCATGGTGGATTTGAGTTCTTGAAGGGTAGCTTCGAAGGGCTCAAGGGATACGTTGTGGGCTGGATGACCAAGAGTCATCGCGGCAAGCTCTACATCGATGATGCAGGCTGGGGCCCCGACGCCGGCTCAATTGAGTATGGGTATCGGGTCCCCTTTGGTGGAATTCACGTCTTCATCGGCAAGATCGGCGAGCCGGGCCCTAAGCCGGACATCTGCACTGACCTCATCGAGACGGCTCAGCGTGCGAGACCCGCCCGGGCTTCGCCTGCCGTGAAGCATGCCTTCGTGGGATGCATCCATGAAGGGCTCTCTGAAGGATTTGCATCTGGCGGTGAGACGGCCATCTACTCTGGTGGCAGGTCATCTACAGGTGAGACAGATTCATTGTATCAACTGCAAGATGGCGGGCTTGGGGCCTGTTCTAATGGCAGCAGTATTCCGGATTGCTTCGAGCCACCGAGCAGGGTTGGGATCTTCATGGACGGCACACAACCTATCCAAGAATCCACAACAGCGGCAGCCATAACCTCCGGGTCAGCAGCAGCCGGGGCAGGAGGCCCTGTGTGCTCACCGGCCCAGGTGTTGATGGATCTCACAGATAAGCTGACCACTCTGTTAACCGCCGTGGTCAACCCGACGGATCAAGCTCATCATGAAGCGGAGGTGGAACAGTTAAAATTGGATATGGTACAGGCTAAGGAAGACCTAGCAGCAAAAGATGTCAGGATAACCGCAGAGCGGGCAGCTCTGGATGTTCAGGCTCAGCGGATTCAGGCATAGACTTTCTGGCTCACGCAAGATCAGAACGCGCCTAATGAGGTCATGAGGAGAAGACATCCAAAGAGTCAGCCTTGACTCCCCCCGGTTTATGATCCTCGAAACCTCTTTCATACACCTGGTGCAGGACCCAGTAACCCGCCGTGGCTCACCCCGCGTCCTGAGGCAGACCGGGTTGCAACACCCGGAGTTGGGGCGCCGATCCAGCCACAAGTGATGGGGCATCCCCGCGTAAACATGGCTCCACCTCAGTATGTACCAGCACCTCCAGGTCCCTATTCTAACCCGTTGGAAAACATGATAGCGGCAGCGGCACGGCTGGTGGCTCTCCCAATTGATGGCGACTCTCCAGCGTCGGTTGAAACCCGTCGGGTCAGAGAACTTCTTTAGACGGCCTTAGCAAAACAGGAGATGTACTCATACAGCCGGGACAGGATCCATTCGACTCCTCGTCCAAGCCGAGGCCCGAGTTATAGCAGGCACAAGGATTCAGCAGCCGTTTCAAGCAACGTCCGGCGCCATAACCAGCCAGGTGGGCATGACCCGGCGCGTCCTGGGGCCTTTAACTTGGTAGATCAAGATAGAATGCGACAAGAGGCCGAGCGGGTGGCGGCTCAGCAGGCGGCTGAGCAAGCGGCTCAGCTGACGGCTTACCAGCCATATCCGGTTTATCCAACGACTTCTATCGAGGCAGGTGTGGCCACCAGGACCGGAGGTGTCCCTTGTCTAGTACGGGCCCTGCGTAACGAGCGCTTGCCCAAGGATTTGAAGTGGCCTAGGAAGGTGCTGAATTACACGGCCGACTTATAGCCCGGGGCATGGATTGAAAGTTACGAGATGGCTATGCAGTTATTGGAGGTTAGTGATGCTGCGATGGCCAAGTACTTTACCATGATGTTGGATGGGACCGCTTGCACTTGGTTGAAAAGCCTGCCACCCAATTCAATCAGTTCACGGGCGGAGCTAAAGGCCCGGTTCATCCAGAATTTCAAGGATACGTGCAAGTAGCCTATGTCAATTGTGGATTTGATGAATTGCAAGCAAGAGGAGGGTGAGTCTACAACCCATTGGGTGCGCTGGGTTAAAGCCATAATACATTCATCTGATTAGATAGATGTCGGTTCTGCAGTCTTAATGTTGGAGAAAAATTGCCGTTTTTACCTCTAAAACAAAAGCTGGGGCGGCTCAAGCACGATTGTAATTATATGGGCATGCTGATGGCGGCTCTGGTCAAGTACGCCGACTCTGATAGTACCAAGGATCCCGAGTCTGATGATGACAAGACAGGGAAGGGAATTAAGAATGGCAACGGCAAGGGCCCTCAGCACAACCTGGCACATCAAGGAGGTAATAAATGTAAGTCTGACGGTAGTCTGGATTTTGTGGCTAACACTAGTGCGCAGGGTAACAACCAACGACGCAAGGGGTGGCCACCTCCCCGATCCGGCGGGTCAGGCCCCACACTTGAGCAATTGTCGAATGAGCCCTATCCGAGACATGTCACTCAGCAGAAGCCGGCTACCCATCTATGGAAGGATTGTACGATCATGAAGGCCTTCAAAAATTCCAATATGTTTGATGGTAACAATGGGCAGGGCGGCGGCTCAGGTGGCGGCGGTTTTCATGGCCCGGGCGGCGGTTCAAATCCCAATTTTCAAAATTCTCAAGGCAACCAAGGTGGGTATAACCAACAATCTGGCCAGGGTGGTCAGCAACAGCAGCAAGGTGGATACCAGAGTAATCTGAAGCAGCTGAATAGTGGGAAGTATCACGGGTTTACCACCAGTTTATGCAAACGAGACCAGTAGCTTCATAAGAGGGTTGTGAATGCTGTTCAGCCGGCAGTTCCTCATTATTTGAGATGGTCTGAGCAGCCTATTCTATGGAGTAGGGAAGATCACCCTCCCCGGGTTGATAATCCGGGTCACTTGGCCTTGGTGGTAGCCCCTCAGGTGGGTGGATATAAATTCACCAAAGTACTCATGGATGGAGGCAGCAGCATCAATATCCTCTATTATGAGACCTTCCATCGCATTGGGCTAACTGATAAAAGCCTTAAGCAGTCCAACACTGTCTTCCATAGAGTCGTGCCCGGTAAATCGGTGGTATCCAGTCCGTAAGATCGAATTGGAGGTAGCCTTTGGGGATGAATATGACTCCAGAGCTGAAAAATCGATGTTTGAAGTAGTCAAGATCAAGAGCCCATATCATACACTGTTTGGGCGGCCGGCTTATGCCAAATTCATGGCACAGCCGTGTTATGTGTATTTGCAGCTCAAGATGCTGGGTCATAAGGGAACCATTACGGTGCATGGGATCCGGAAGGTAGCCTTGGAATGTGAAGAAGGTGACGCGGCTTATGCTAAGTCGGTCTGTGCAACATAAGAGTTAAAATTTTACAAGGACAATGTTGACCCGGCGGATATGACATCTTTAAAGAAGCCAACCACAGAGCATGAGCCAGTCATGAAGTTTAAGTCGGTCGATGATACTAAGCTTGTTGACTTTGTTCCAGGCTACTCGTCCAAGCAGTTCAGTATCAGTGCTAATTTGGATCCCAAATAGGAAAGCGCACTCATCGAGTTCATCCGTGAGAACCAGGACATTTTTGCATGGAAGCCTTCTGACATGCCAGGTGTACCGAGAGAACTCGCTGAGCACACTCTTAATATTGATCCAAGGTTTAAGCCGGTCAAATAGTTTCTTCGGTGGTTCAATGAGGAGAGGCGGAAGGCCATTGGTGAGGAGGTAGCCCGGCTCTTAGCAGCTGGGTTCATCATTGAAGTTTTTCATCCAGAGTGGTTGGCTAACCCGGTGCTTGTGCTTAAAAAAACGCCACTTGGCGTATGTGTGTAGATTACACGGATTTAAACAAGGCTTGTCCACCTGTTCCTTTTGCTCTCCCTCGTATTGATCAAATCATTGATGCTATGGCGGGTTGTGAGCGTTTGAGTTTTTTGGATGCTTACTCTGATTATCATCAGATCAAGATGGCAGTTAAGGACCAGGAGAAGACGGTGTTCATTACTCCGTTTGGAGCCTTCTGCTATGTATCAATGCCTTTTGGGCTCAAGAGTGCCCAGGTGACTTATCAATGATGTGTGCAGAATTGTATCCATAATCAAATTGGGCGCAACATTCATGCTTATGTGTATGACATAGTGGTGAAATCCAGAGAGGAGACCTTGATTGATGATCTCAAGGAAACCTTTGACAATCTTCGGGTTTACAAGATGATGCTTAACCCGGACAAGTGTGTTTTTGGTGTGCCGGCAGGCAAGCTTTTCGGTTTTCTGGTTTCTAACAGGGGCATCGAGGCTAACCCGGAGAATATCAAGGCCATCACCTCTCTGGCCAAACCGGCATGTATCAATGATGTTCAGCGTTTGGCGGGTCGTATCGCTACTTTAAGCCGGTTCATAAGCCGGTTAGGTGAGAAGGCCATACCACTGTATCAAATGATGAAGAAGACAGATAACTTCGTTTGGAGCGATGCTGCCAACGCTGCTTTTGAAGATCTGAAGAAACAGTCGGCTGGGCCGCCGGTTCTTGCTGCTCCTATTGATAAGGAGCCCTTGTTATTATATGTGGCTGCTAACACGCATGCCGTCAGCGTGGCCATCATGGTGGAGCGCAAGAAGGCCGACAAGGAACACCCGATTCAACGGCCGGTGTACTACATCAGCAAGGTCCTTATTGAGTCCAAGCAACGGTATCCACATTGGCAGAAGCTCGTTTATGGGGTGTTCATGGCAAGCCAGAAGCTTAAGCAATACTTCTTAGGCCACCCCATCACTGTGGTCAGTTCAGCTCCTTTGGGGGATATCATTCAAACCAGAGAGGCCACAGGACGAGTCACCAAGTGGGCCATTGAGCTTGGGCCTCATGGCTTAAGGTATGTACCGCGCGCGGCTATTAAATCTCAAGCACTAGTGGATTTCATCAACGATTGGACAGAGCTGCAGATACCTGAAGAAAAGCCGGACAATACATATTGGACTATTCACTTTGACGGGTCCAGAAAATTGGAGGGCTCGGGGGCTGGAGTTGTTTTAGCTTCCCCTCGAGGTGACAAATTTTGTTATGTGCTACGGTTGATGTTTCCCTATACTAACAATGCAGCTGAGTACGAAGCCTTGCTCCATGGTCTCCGGATGGCTAAAGAGATGAGCTTAAGCCGGGTAAGGTGTTTCAGTGACTCAGATCTGGTGGCTCAGCAGGTATCAGGCAAGTGGGATTCTAAGGATCCCCTTATGGTGGCTTATCGCCGTGAAGTCGATGCAATTGCTGGACACTTCAAGAGTTATCAGGTGGAGCACATTGACTGCAGAAAGAATGAGGCGGCTGATGCTTTAAGCCGGCTGGGATCTCAGTGTAAGCCGGGGCCGCCTAATACTTTCTTGGATATTCTGCATAACCCTTCTGTCAGGCTACCCACAGAGGAAGAATTGGCTGTTCCTGACCCGGAAGCACAATTGGTGGCCGATCTTCATGTCATTCCAGATTGAACGGTGCCATATCTGGCTTATATGACTCGGGGCGAGTTGCATGAGGATGAGACCTTGGCTAGGTAGATAACCCGACGGTCTAAGTCTATGACGATTGTCAGTGGCGAGTTGCATCATCACAGTGTTACAGGGGTGTTTCAGCGTTGCGTCTCTCCTGAAGAAGGCCAAGAAATTCTTCGTGAGATTCATGAAGGGGATTGTGGTCATCATGTCGGGTCAAAATCCCTCGTGGCAAAGGCTTTCCATCACGGATTCTATTGGCTGACGGCTCATGCTGATGCAGAGGACTTAGTCAGCAAATGTGACGGTTGTCAGAAGTTCTCAAGGTGGGCTCATGTGCCGGCTCAAGAATTGAGGATGATTCCAATTACTTGGCCGTTTGCAGTCTGGGGACTTGACATGGTTGGGCCTTTTAAAAGGTCCAAAGATAAAAAGACATACCTCTTGGTGGTAGTTGATAAATTTACAAAGTGGGTTGAGGCAGAGCCAGTCAGTAAGTGTGACGCGGCTACGGCGGTTCAGTTCATGAAGAAGGTGATATTTTGCTTCGGCTTTCCGCACAGTATTATAACTGACAATGGTACCAATCTGTCTAAAGGCACCATGGAAGAATTTTGTCAACGTGAGCATATTCAGCTTGATGTTTCATCAGTAGCTCACCCTCAATCCAATGGTCAAGCCGAGAGAGCCAATAAGGAGATCTTGAAAGGCATCAAGCCCCGGCTTTTGGTCCCCTTGCAATGAACGCCGGGTTGCTGGGTTGAGGAGTTACCTTCTGTGTTATGGAGCATCAACACGAATCCCAATAGATCTACGAGTTATACGCCCTTTTTCATGGTCTACGGAGCTGAGGCGGTTCCCCCTAGTGACATCTGTCATGACTCACCTCGCGTGGCGGCTTATGTGGAAGCGGACAATGAACAGGCGTGTCAGGATGCTCTTGACCTATTAGATGAACAGTGTGACTTGGCAGCAGCTCGTTCGGCAATTTACCAATAGGACTTGCGCCGATATCACAGCTGCTGTGTTAAGTCTAGAACCTTTCAGGAAGGTGATTTGGTGCTCCGGCTCATCCAGGATCAAATGGATGCGCACAAGTTATCCCCGCCTTGGAAAGGCCCCTTCGTGGTCAGCAAGAACTTGAACAACGGGTCATATTACCTTATCGATGTTCGAGAGCGCAAGGACTCATGTAAATCGGAGGAAGAGACCCGCCGGCCATGAATATAGCTCATCTTCAGCCTTACTACACTTGAGCCATAGACTCTCCTAGTATACATATTTTTACAATATATATATTATGATAAATAATAAATCAGGACCTCTTTCCTTTTTTCCTTCCTCCAAGGTAAATTTGTCATTATTATTATTATCGTTTATTATCTCACATGATCATTAGGGGGCTGATCACATTTGATCCTGCTTAATCCGCTTGATTTGGCTTATGATCGTATTCGAATCTAGCCATTAAAAATTATGATCATTAGGGGGCTTCCTATTCAAACATAGGTCGTATTCGAACCAAAGAGAACACAACTGTCGGTACCCTTTTGATTGGCACACTGCCGAGCTCACTAGGGGGCTTCTTGATCATATTCGAATCATAGCTTAACCCCTTCTGGGAACCGACTTTGATTGTATTCGAATCACAGTCGCTAAAAAACTCTCAAGGTCATTAGGGGGCTTCCTGTTCAAACATAGGTCGTATTCGAACCAAAGAGAACACAGCTGTCGGTACCCTCTTGATCGGTGCAACGCCAAAGCCGTTGGGGGCTACATGATCGTATTCGAATCCTAGCTTAACCCCTTTGGAACGGTTTACTGATCGTATTCGAATCAGTAGCCTTGAAGTTTTTATATTGTATTTTGGTTTAAGTTTTTCTTTGGAAGCACTCTTTATTTGACTTGAGACTTTTCGAGGTTTACAAGTACAAGTGTGGTTATTTTTGACCCGGCTTAATATCGACTGATGAGTCCACTACAAGAAATATGTCAACTAGTGACCTCCACTATTGGTCACTGAAAGGTCATAGTTTTCAATTTGTGACCTTTTTGTGACCAAAAACATAAGGTCAAAAGCTGGGGGTCGTTAATTGACTATAGCGACCTTCTCTGTGAGAAGGTCATAGACGTTTACGACCAAAACAGAAGGTCGTTGAACCCATGACCTTTTGTTTTGGTCACTGGCTGACTGCCCAGGCCACGTCGGATCCGACGTGGCAATCGGATGTGGCAAAATTGCGACCAATTGAAAAGGTCACATACAAGATTCAGCCCGGTCCGATTTGGTGTTTTACATGGGTCGAGCCCAACAATTCAGCCCATTTAGTATATTTATTTCTGTTAATTTTCACTAGCTACATGGGCCTGGCCCAACCATTTGGCATTTTTATTTTTTAGAGCATTGTGGTCCATTTCTTTTTAATTTCATGTTTTTCTGTCAGCTCCAGTAATGGGTCCCAATTGTCAGATTTTTCCTGGCAGTGGTTCCAAATCGCTTTTTCACAACTTATTAATAAGCAGTATATATCAAATAGAAAGAAGAGAGAAGCATATGAAAATCTTCAAATAACAACCAAAATAGGTTTATTACAATATATTCTGTACAGAACAGAACATGTGAAACTCCATACACTCGTTCACATCACAACAACGAGTTTAACCGTCAAATATTGCATGCCCAGGAACTTCTTCACGTACATAACCATACAATATTCCACACTACCTACTCTTGGATACCACGGAACATGCCCTTCCACATAGGAAGAAGTCATCAACGGAGTTCTACCAACAACACAAGCTCCATTTCACCTACAAGAACAGAATGGAACATCAAGTACTTGGATCGTTCAAGCAGATTACATCAACATATATATGTAAAAGTACATCCGGAAATATGATGGAGCAAATCGGACAACGGATACACTTATAAAGCCCAACAAATGGGTGATGACGACAAGCAAAAAATATACTCCCAGATTTGGACAAATAGTGTCAGATCAAGCAGAAAAGAAAACATGATTTCAGCGAAACTAGAACTGTCAATGAAAGTTGAATAGCAATGCAGTAGATTAGCTCTTAGCATGGAGGAACATCACCAACTTAAACAAGATGGTTGTTCAAGTTTCTATATGAGTATTCATGATTTCAGTTTGTCGTCGTCGTTTAAATAGCTTGGCAAACATTGACATCAAAGAAACAAAAATTTTAAGTCAATAGCTTTGTGAGCATGTAGTAGATTGTTCACATCCTAATGAAATACATGGCAAAGAAGCTTTACCATGTAGACAAACACCCACTAACTCAGACTCTACAGGTACTTGTTTCATCATGTTACAAAGGAGCAGCACAAACCACAACTTTACTCCACACACACACACACACACACACACACACACACACACACACACACGGACCAGCAGATCAACAAGAGGACATAGATTAGACCAAATCCACATAAACAAATCCATACACATAGCAGGATAACTGGATAGTGGCCAATTGGTTTGATCAGGAGCAACAGTGCATATTTTCCTTAAACCTAAAATTGCCATAGTGCGTAAATCATGCCACTGGTCAGAGCACAACACCACAATCACCAGTACAAGGCCACCAGAAGCACCACAGAGAGGGATAGAGCTCACCTAGGTGGTTTGTAGCCAAGGCAGAAGCACAGCCGGCCGCGGTTGCGGCAGAGTTCCTTGCAACGCATATGAAGATCCTGGGGGCTTGTTGTCCTTACCAACACTTCATCCCACAAAACAACTCCCTCGGCTGCCATGTCACACGCTTCTACTGCCTTGTCCACCATGTCATAGATGCATCCAGAGTAGTTGGACTGAGATCCTCCAGCTGAGGGGCACAACCAACTAACATACAAAAGGAAAAACGGTCACTTTAAACGGTAATAATATTTTAGGTCTGAGTAGTACTAAAATCAACAGCATCTGACACTATAAAAAATCAACAACATGTAGGTCACTGCCATAAGCTTTGATTTCTGGCAACAAGGGGAATTGGATCAATTGTAATTCAAGATGGTGCATTATTTGCTAGTGGCAAAGCAGGTTCGTTTTTACTAGGTACTGACAAAGTTGGTTTTTACTAGGTAGCGGCATAGTAAGTTGTGACATTTAAAAAAAGCCAGCGAGAAAACCAGCGGCGGCTGCTCCAGCCCGCTGCTCTCCTCCTGGACACCACCGTTGTAGGATTGCAGACATATTAGGGAACATGAAAAAAGAATCTCATGAAGGGCAGTACTATAATACTATATTCATAGTCTCACAAAGCACCCAGCAGAAAGCAACACACAATGATGTCATATTTTTACACAACGGGATAGCAATGATTCGATTAGTTTAAAGCAAAGAGAGGAACATTAACTTGTTCTGTGTTGATTCAGTTCAGAACAGTCATAAAACAAGACCCCTAATTAGTATATAGAGAGTTTAACTAATTACTAGTACTAAAAGTTGCAGCAGATTCACTAACTAGTATTCTGAACAAGTGTGCTTTGAGAACCAGAATAATAACGCAAGTAAAGCAGCTGTCACACAAGGCTTGCTGAAGTACAATTCGACGGCTCTGTTTTAGACACTTGCAGAGCAATGGCAAGCACTGCCGCACTAATGTCGAAATCCAGCGTGCTCCTTACATGATGACCTCGCTGCGGTCGGAGACAGCGAAGCTGTTGCGCGTGAAGGAGAGGATCTCCCCGGCCACCAGGCTCGGTGCCGTCGGCTGCCCTTCCTCCCTGACGAACGTCTTCTGCACAATACCTTCAGAGCAGATGGCAACAGGTCTGCAGGTTGAGGCCGAGCAGGTCAAGGACCCACACGTAGCTGTCGCTCCTCATGCCCAGGCTCAGCTCCGGCGCCATGTGCCGCTAGACCATCGTCTTGAGAAAAGAAGCAAAGGCAGAAGGCGGCCATGAGTGGGTAGCAAGGGAAAAAACAGAAGCCGCAACCAAGAATTGCAAGATTTAGTATAAAGGAAATAGCCTCAGCATTCGGATGTTTCTAATAAGATTGCGCACTAATCTAACACAATATACAGAAGGTGTCCTCATAGTTTTACTAATACATGGGGGTATGGATAGTGGGGTATATAAAGAAAAGCAATCCAAGGGATAGTGGGGTATATAAAGAAACTTGCGAATGGGGGAGCGGCGAATCCCTTTGGATTTATAAACAAACTTGCGAATGGTAGTGTGTCTGAGTGTTACCTCCTGAATGAAATCAATGTAATGCAGAGCACCATGCTTGAACTGAGTTCCGCCTCCCGGAAAGACCAGGTGCTCCCCGGAGACATTAACCCAGTTCTGGTACCCCTTGTACTCCACCAGCTTCGTATGAGGAACATTGCTATACCATATCTGAAGCAAAAAAAACTCTGTCAGCTAGGTACACAAACCATGTCTGAAGATAACTGAAATCATGCACCAAAGACTGAGAATTCAGTTCAATGTCCAACTAAAAAAGGACTTGCTCTCTGCTCTCATATTTGAACTAGTTCTACTACACGTGCAGGTGTACCAAATCCTTCAATTGGCATATGTGCTATATGACAGGAGAGAGTTCATCCAAACACAGTTAAAGAATTTGGAGCATTCTAGCTAATAAGAAGGAAAGACAGTATGCTTCTTCTACATAAGGTGGAGTTGCACCAACATTTGTTTAAGGATCGGCATGTCTGAATTTGCTGTGTGTTGCGTCTGTGTTGGTAACTGAAATTCACAACATGGCAACTACAGCAACAGAACCAATCTGTTCAATTCAGCCGAGAGCTATTGGTGTCGATTTTATTTCATCAAGGTAAAAATCCTAAAACACGGTGAAGTTCTACAACACAAATCGAAGCGCACGCCAGCTGAACAGACGCCCAGCTTCGACTCTGATCTACTCCCCAGCGTACAGACAACAACCGCACCTAGCAGATCGCTGCGGCACACACAAAATTGGGCCGCGGCCGCCGCCGCGCCACAACCGGTCACGTGAATCGACAAGATAGGGTTAGGGTTTGGGGGGAGGGGGCGCGCGACGCGTACCATGCGGACGTAGGGGTTGTCGCCGAGGCATGACTCGTAGATGATGGGGAAGTCGGACCGCTCCCAGCCATCGGCCTGCGTGTCCCGCAGCAGCCGGTGTGCCATCATCCCGCAGCAGCCGGTGCGTCCCTGCAGCCGCCGCGTGCTCTGGTACATCTCCGACAGCATCACATCGCCGCGGCCGGTCGGGATCGATCGATCGAGGGGGGGCGAGGAGGATTGTTTCCGTATCTTGGATCGGTTGGGGAGGGATCATGAGAAGCTGGAGAAGGAAGCGAGGGGCTGGCAAGGAGGGTGCGGCGTCGCGAGAGAGAAGACGGCTCCCATGGCAGCAGCTCCATGGCAGCATCGCGCACCGAAACTTCAACGACCCCGGAAAGAGAGGCGGCGGCGGGATGGGGAAGGAGGGGGTGGCGACGGGGGGCCGTCGTCGTCGATCTGGATCGGGGGAGAGGGATTGGGGTGGAGCGAAAGAATGAAGGCGAGGGAGGGAGGAATGAGAGAAAGAATGGAGGTGGGGGTGGGTGAAAAATGTCATGAGGACAGACCTAGGGTTTCGGCTCGGGTGGGTTTGGGCCGTTGGATCAGGATGCATCCGACGGTGGTTGATGCGTGATCCGCATGATATGCCCATGGTCCAATCAAAATGCAGCAAACCATTTGATGACCTTATGACCATATAAATTGGTCGCGATCGATTCGAGATAAAAAATTTCATTCAATTTTGCAGTGCTCAAAATGAGTTTTTTTATTAAAGTCCTACCAAATATTTGTTTGAATGATCTCATATTGTGCACAAGGGTGCATCTTGGAATTCCAAATAATGTTGCCTAAGGTAGTTTTCTTTTTCTTCGGACGAAAGAACCATTTTCCATTTTCCGAGTGCCCAAAAGGAGATTTTTTTGTGAAGGAACTACCAAATAATTGTTGCAAAATTGGACCAAATAATTTTTATAAAATACTAGGCCATATTTAATGCAAATTGACAAAATGGTTGGGTGTAAAAAGTTTTTATCCACCTCTGGTGAAAAAGACAAATTCCCGCTGATTCAGCTGGAAGCGGGTCAAATTTGAACTGTAGCTACCTCGTAGTTCGCTCTTTATTTTTTCCAAAAATCATTTATAGGTACATAAGTATCTATTTAATCATAGAAAGACCAAAAAAATCCAAGATTCAACCGCTAGCTAGGAACGGTCGAGCCCGCCGTTTTGACCACATTTTGAAACGGGCATAAAAAATTCAAAAAAAATCAAAAAATTGGAAAACCTTCGCATTGTCTCATTATATGTGACCAAGTTTCCGAGAAAAATAATATACTTGTAATACGGTAATTATTTTAAAAAAGTGTTCTCAAAAATGAGCTATCATGTGTGAAGATTCATGGCTTTCAAGCCAAATGATCAATCTTATGGCCACATTCATGGCATAGTTTGTTCAAATTATCTCATATTGTGCACAAGGGTGCATATTGGAATGGAAAACAATGTTGCCTAAGGAAGTTTTCATTTTCGTTGGACGAAAAAACCATTTTCCATTTTTCGAGTGCCCGAAAGGAGGGTTTTTTGTGAAGGAACTACCAAATAATTGTTGCAAAATTGGACCAAATCATTTTTATAAAATACTAGGCCATATTTAATGCAAAATTGACAAAATGGTTGGGTGTAAAAAGTTTTTATCCACCTCTGGTGAAAAAGACAAATTTCCGCCGATTTAGTTGGAAGCGAGTCAAATTTGAACTGCAGCTGCCTCATAGTTTGCTATTTATTTTTTCCAAAAATAATTTCTAGGTACATAAGTATCTATTTAATCATAGAAACACAAAAAAAATCCAAGATTCAACCGCTAGCTAGGAACGGTCGAGCCCGCCGTTTTGACCACATTTTGAAACGGGCATAAAAAATTCAAAAAAAATCAAAAAATTGGAAAACCTTCGCATTTTCTCATTATATGTGACCAAGTTTCCGAGAAAAATAATAAACTTGTAATACGGTAATTATTTTAAAAAAGTGTTCTCAGAAATGAGCTATCATGTGTGAAGATTCATAGCTTTCAAGCCAAATGATCAATCTTATGGCCACATTCATGGCATAGTTTGTTCAAATGATCTCATATTGTGCACAAGGGTGCATATTGGAATGGCAAACAATGTTGCCTAAGGAAGTTTTCATTTTCGTTGGATGAAAAAACCATTTTCCATTTTTCGAGTGCCCGGAAAGAGGGTTTTTTGTGAAGGAACTACCAAATAATTGTTGCAAAATTGGACCAAATCATTTTGATAAAATACTAGGCCATATTTAATGCACAATTGACAAAATGGTTGGGTGTAAAAAGTTTTTATCCACCTCTGGTGAAAAGACAAATTTCCGCCGATTCAGTTGGAAGCGGGTCAAATTTGAACTACAGCTGCCTCATAGTTTGCTATTTATTTTTTCCAAAAATAATTTCTATTTACATAAGGACCTATTTAATCATAAATACATGGTTTGGTGGCGATACATCGAGGTTTGGGTGGTGGCCGAGGGCCCCAACTCTAGAGCGCGTAAACTCGCATGCCCGCCGCGTGGTCACCGCGTGATCGTGGCGTTGCCATGTGTTCTGGGCGGCCTAGGCATGTCCAGTGGGTTGGGCACTCCCCAGGTTGGTGCTAGGAAGAAAATTACAACATAAGATTCTCACGAGGAGACCGATCGATGCTCAAACATGAGTTAGCAGCCAAGTGTTTGATTAGCGGTATGGGAAATGTACATGGCTAATGGGCGTGAGTTTTAGCTGAGGATGATCAGTTACTAAGAAGACCGTGTTCACAAATTTTCAGCTCAAAAGGAGGAGCCTAGGTGGTACTTGCTTTGCAAACTACCACACTGGACATAACTACGAATGTTGAAGCTCGGCTCAAAATAATGATTGGATTGAGCTGGCATTTGGTGGAGGATGGTTATTTGGGCATAGGAAAGCCCTCTAGAAAATGGATACTATTTGGACATGCCAAAGTGGTACTTCCTTCACAAACTATTGTTTTGAACAGAATAGGAAAATGAATATTTTTGAATTATTTTTGAACTAGGCAAGGAAGGTTTTTACATATTTGACGAAGATATGACCCAAAGAATTTATGAGATTTTTTTGGGAATTTTGGGAATGACAGAAATATAGGTTGCTTCACAACCTAGGGCAAAAACTGCCACATGGACATGACACATAGGCAAAACTGATGAGGTGGCACCTAGTCATAGCAACCCACCACAATTTACAAGGCTATGACCATCTATATTGGTCGTTAACAACTAGAAATAAGGCAGCGGACTAGCGTTGTTTGCTTTATGACCTTTTCGTGTAAGGAAATTACGACCTTTCTGACCAAAATGGTCGCAATGGTTTAGGGTTTGGAGCCCCTCGAACAGCTTTTGACCAATTGGTCTGAAATGGTCATAGATCTGTGACCAATTCGTCCAGGGTCACTGACCGAAGGTCACTAGTTGACATATTTCTTGTAGTGGTCGCCAATATATGAGCATCATTATACCTTTGAACTTTTGGTGTCCAAAGACTGGGTTATCACCCTTACTGACCGGGTCATATGAGCCGGATGTGCAAATTTAAAAAGTCACAGGTGTAAGATCATAGTTGTGTTTTTAACACAAGTTAGTCTATGACTCTTTTTAAGTTCTTTTTACCCGCCTGGCGGTAAGCCGCCAAGGGATTTTGTAGTCTGTTTTCATATGCAGGACAATTTAAAAGGTTTGATCAAGCATACGGTAAGCAAATGAAAAGTAACACGGATGGATATAACACGACGGCTTAATGGCATTAAGCATTAAAACATGCACGATGGCATGGCCAAAATAAAGTTATTTCTATTCTATTACAGGACTCCCTGAGTCCTAGTGATTCACATTGTTTTTTAAGTACATCCCAGGTATGAACCGCCACGACAGGTTAACCTTCATGATTGGCCTGAAGTGTCCGGGTTAGCCCTCTCCGCGTCTTCGCCCTGCTCCCTTTCCTGGAAGGTTGACGATGACCAGTCAATGTTGTTCAAAGCTTCAAATTCAGCTTCAGCATCAACAAGTCCAGTCGGGTCAACTTCAGGAGCGAAGGTGTGCTTACGGAGTGGGGGGATCAGACTGGTCACTTCATAATGAGGCGTTGGAATTCTCCGGTTTTCTTCATCATAACCCGCCTGGTATTTGGTAAGATCTACTTCATTCGTTATAAGTGTAGCAACGGGGCGTATCTCCTTTACACAAGCAGTGAAGTCATTTTCTTCAAACGGGGTGCCATCCTCCTTTAAGCTTGGGTAGCCAGTGGCAATGTCGTCCGGGTCTAACTCTAGTAGCCAAGCCTTTGCCCAGCTTAAAGCATTTACCGCTCCGGCTCTTGCAGCTGACCGCCTTAGTTCATTGAACCGTTGAGGGAGCACGGAAAGCTTCTTCAAGACCTCTACCAGGAGGGTTGGAACTTAAATCGACAAAGACACTGTAGCTAAAGCACGTTGTGACCCGGTGTACAATTGCTCCACCAAAGTGTACACTGCCTTCAGTTTGATCAGCATGTCTTGGTTCAAGTTTGAGCTTCTGGGGCCTGCATAAACGTGATCAGGTGAGTTAATTCCAGTTTTATGATCACCTGAAAGGCTTAGATATTTAAACACTTGCAGGGCGACTTACCAAAGATCGCTGAGACCATTTGAGAGACATGGTGCTTTAAACCAATTAATTCACCGGTGACTTCTTCCAGAGCCGCCTCTGCTTTTTCAGCTCGGTTAATCAGTGCAGTCTTTTCATTAGCCCAGGCTTTCCTTTCAGCTTCAAATTCTTTCTTCAGTTTTTCTTGTTCAGAAACGCTGAATTTGAACTTGGTGTCGGCCTTTTCGATTTCCGTCTCTTGGGTCTCAAGGAGGCTCTTCAGATCAGTCACCTCGGATTCGAGTTGGCTCGTGGTGGCCTATACAAATACAGAGTCACAATCAAGCCAATTTTTATGTAATATTAACGTCCCAAGCATTTTTTCAGCAACAACACTTGGCACTTGGGGGCTAATGTTACCGAAGAGTTTTATTTTCAATGGCGGTTCATAAAGATGGTGATTCATAAGAGTAAGTCCCAAGCATTTTGCAATCAATAATACTTGGCACTTGGGGGCTAATGCATATTGTTGTTCAAAGATCAGTAAGTATTTTTTATATATAAGGACCGGCTCAACCATACTGGTTAAGCCGCCCCTTGGGGACTACAGAGTAAGCCAGACTTATTATATGTTTTATTCATCTATGTTACTAATATCATTAAGATTTTTCTAAAAGTCTATAGCATAAACATTATAAGCACTAGACTTGGGGACTAGCATAGTAAAGATGACTGAATGAAAGAGAACGGGTTCTACCTCAAATTTTTGGTGCATCTGCTTCACCATATCAATCTCGAGGTTCCAGCTGCTGTGCACTTGGCTCATGTAGCCAGAAAAGATGTCTCCAATACTCATATAAGCATAGTTGGCAACATCCATCTTGACCCGACGGTGGTCCAGAAGTTCTTCCTTGGAGGGGCACTTGGCCAGTACAGTCGGCCTTCCCGGCTCAACATAGCCGGTTCTGGTGATCTCAACATCAGCATTTTGAGGGTCATCAGTCCTGACCTGGCTATGGGCCTTTGGATTCTCTGATTCGTCAGTGGCTCAATCAGTGGGCAGGTCAGTAGCAGGAGTTGGTAAGTCTTGAGCTGGCTTAGATGGTGGCTCATGAGTGGTCGAGTCTGGCACGGCTATTTCAAGAACCGGCTCAGTCGCAACTGTATCTTCAGCTGGTTTGTTTTTCCTAACCCGTTTGCTGGGTTTGGCTTGACCATTGCGTCAAAATAAAGGTTGGTACAGATGCAAGGGATTAAAATAAATACAAGATGAGCGGATCATCATACCCTGGTGCAGTCTTGAAAGCCGGCAGGTTGGACTGTAGTGAGTCACCGGAGGAAGGGGAAGTGTCCTGGTAATCCGAGTCAGAAGAATTGAGTAGTTGACGGAAGAGACCCGCCAAGGGATAAAATCTATTTAAAATAGAAGTGACCTCATTCCGGCGCTTCCTTGGAGTGTTTGGTAAGCCGGAGGAGAGCTCCGCATCCTTGCTGGTCCGGGTCTGCGTCCGGCTCTCGTGAATTTGCCGCTTCAAAAGAAATTGAGGATCGTGATGAGCTAAAGGACGAGAAAACCTTACTTTCCGGGTCACTCTGCGGATTTTCCATCTTGGCAAAGGCTCAGAGTCGAAGGAAAGGATAGTTACCTCATCAGCCTTGTTACGGCTTGCTCCTGTGTCCTCCTGCTGATAATCAGTGTCAATAAGATGGTTAAAAATGAACCAAGGGAATCAAGGGCTACCTCCAACTCAGAAGAGTCCGCTAGCCGAAGCAGGTCAGAAGCGGTGGCCTTCTTGCCCTTCCTTTTGGTAGCTTCTTTCCTGGTGGCTCTCTTCTCTTTTCTAGCTTTCTTGGCAGCTTCATGGTCATATTTGACCTTCTAGAATTTATCACCTGCCTACAAAGATTAGCATATGCATGAGTATGGGTGAAACATTAAAAATTTAAAGAAATTATTTCACATGGGTGGTTTACCTTTGGAGCCGGCTTAGCTTTGCAGAAGGGGGCTAAGCCCACCTTGCCGCAATCTGCCAGGCTTTCATTCAGAAGAGACTTGGTCATATCGTCAATGACATCGTCATGTAAGTCGTCAGGGCTGTGACGTAGAGGATCATTCTTTGCGCCAGTGTACTTGCACATCAAGACGGTGCGGCGGCTTAGCGGAATAACCCGCCAGGCGAGCCAAACCGGGACCAGGTCAATGCCTGTCAACCCGTTCCCTAGAAGAGTCCTGATCTTGGCCAAAGTGGGGGCAAGTGATTTACGTTCCGTGGCTGTAATCTTTTCAGGCAGATGATGGTTGGGCCCAAGACGAAGGGTACGAAAGCCAGGCAGAGGGTTTTCATCAGCCAGAGAGGTATCTTTGCAGTAAAACCATGTCATATTCTAGTCTTTGGGGTGGCTCGGCGGGTTGGCATAAGGGAAGATCACATCTCTACGGTGCTGGATTGAGACACCGCCTAGCTCTAAGCTCTGACCGCTAGCGCACTCATTCAGGCGGTTCAAATAAAACAGTTCTCTGAAGAGCAGAAAATTGGGTTCTTCTCCAAGGTATACTTCGCCGAATACTTGGAAATTGCAGATATTAGACATGGAATTGGGTCCGATGTCTTGTGGGTGAAGATCAAAGAAATTCAGCACGTCTCTGAAGAATTTTGAGCCAGGGGGGTAAATCCCCAGTTCATATGTTCTGTGAAAATAACAACCTCTCCGTCTTTGGGTTGAGGAAATTCTTCCTCCGGGTTAGGAGCACGATAAGGCATGATTTCTTTCTTTGGCAGATAGCCGGTCTTCACAAAATCATCCAAGGTGCTATCAGTGACAATGGATTTAACCCAGTTGCAGGAGGTAGGTGCCTTTGGTGCCATTCTGATTGAAAGCCTGAGACAAAGTAAAAGTGCCAGTTCAAATGTAAGACGGGCAGAAAAAATATATTAATGTGCATATTCAAGATGGTGACTTACGAAGGGGCCTAATGGTATAAGGATAACTATGTCATGGTTGTTTAAGCCCCCATAGGCTCTATAAGCCATCAAGACTATTTAAACCACCAAGGATGGTTTAAGTTATTAATTAAGCATTGCTTCCTTAAAGCCAGCATCAGAGTCGCCATGACTATATAAATCTAACAAGTGTAGATTTTGCCTAAGTGTTGTACAAACAGATTTCAGAATTTGCAGCTATTATTTTGGATCAAACAGATGTTCAGAAAAGAAAAAAATTCTAGACCTAAAACAGGGCACAGAGGAGTTCATGCGCTATAATGGGGTATTCTTACATGGAAAGGAGATCTACTGGTGCCCAAAATGGATGTGGAACACGTACCGCGTAAAGATCTATGGGGTTTTTGGATCGAAAGAAGCCATGGTAGATGGAATACAAGAACTCAGATGAACTTCGCGCAGTACAGAAGAACACGCTAGCCCTAGCACGGATCTATGGTGCGGAAAGGGGAGAACTTACTGCAAAGGGTTTTTTGTGGAAGCGCACCACTGTTTTCTGGTCAAGATCAGGTTGATGCAGCGGCCAAGACGAAGGAGACGAGATGCGCTGCGATGGAGGTGGAGGAGCTCCAGTAGCAGATGGGGGCGAGAGGAAGAAGACGCGAATGGAGGAAATGAGGAAGACCTAGTTGGGTCTATTTATAAGGAAGGGTCAGCAAAGAGCGCGAAAAACAAGGAGGCCGAAAACATGAGTTATCCCACTACAAGGACGCCTCGATTTTCAGGATGGTCATCAAGACAAAGATCCGTTGGGATGCATTGGATAAAACACGCTTTTATGACAGGTGACGTCATGGCGGGTTACCGCAAATCCAGAAGATGACGTCATGGCGGGTTACAAAAATTTCATAAAGGCAGAAGATTTTTTCCTGAAGTGTTGAAGATTGACATGAAACCAGTTCAAATCAATTTGGGGCCTAATGTTGGGGATATAACTATTGGTATGACCCGCCCAGGAGGGGCCGGGTCATACTTGCAAATATTCTTGAAGCACAAGACCCAGGATATAGATGGCGGTTTAGTTAAGGGCCCAAGGCCCAGAGGCGACTTAAGGCCCGTAGTGATAAACCGCCATGTATGCGTGACTTGTATTGTAAGGCAAGAATAGTTAAGAGACCGAGCCGGACACTGTTTATGAGCCGGCCAGGACTCTATAGAGCCGCTGGGCGTCGACCTCTGTATATAAAGGGACGACCCAGCGGCGGTTCAGGGCAAGTAACATCAATTCGAGAGATAGGTCAAGCGATTTGCTCCCTGGTTATCGAGACATAAGCAATCCCACTCAAAACTGGATTGTAGGCTTTTACCTTGATTGTAAGGGGCCGAACCAGTATAAACCTCGTGTCCTTTGTCCCGATTAACCCCTTCAAGCTTCCTAGTTGCAATGGCTCCACGACTAAGTCCTTTCACTAGGACATCTGCCGTGACAATTCCACGACACCCTCCGTGAGCCTCAACACTCATCGGATCGCATACATCAGTATGTATTATTTCCAAAAAGTTAGTTGCTCGCTCCATTGTTCTGGAGAACGGAGTCTTAGTCATCTTGCCCATGAGGAATGGTTCGCAAGCATCAAGTGATTCCAAAAGCCCATCAGCATGGAGTTTCTTCATGCGCTTTACACCAATATGACCTAAACGACAGTGCCACAAATAAGTTGCACTCTGATTATTAACCTTGCATCTTTTGGCTTCAATATTATGATTATGTGTATCACTACGATCGAGATTCAATAAACCATTTATATTAAGTGTATGACCATAGAAGGTTTTATTCATGTAAACAGAACAACAATTATTCTTTGACTTAATTGAATAACCATATTGCAATAAACATGATCCAATCATATTCATGCTCCATGTAAACACCAAATAACATTCATTTTACGTTCAACACTAATCCTGAAGGTAAAAGGAGGGTGCAATGGTGATCTTATCAACCTTGGAATCATTTCCAATAAACATCGTCACCTCATCCTTAAATAGTCTCTATTTATCTTGCAACTCCTGTTTTTGTGTTACTACTCTTAGCAACTAAACCAGTATCAAATACCGAGGGGTTGATATAAACACTAGTAAAGTACACATCAATAACATGTATATCAAATATATCTTTGTTAACTTTGCCATCCTTCTTATCCACCAAGTATCTAGGGTAGTTCCACTTCTAGTGACCATTTCCTTTGCAGTAGAAGCACCCAGTTTCAGGCTTGGGTCTAGCTTTGGGTTTCTTCATGGGAGTGGCAACTTGCTTGCCCTTATTCTTTAAGTTCCCTTTCTTTTCCTTTGCCCTTTTACTTGAAACTAGTGGTTTTGTCAACCATCAACACTTGATGCTTTTTCTTGATTTCTACCTTTGCTAATTTCAGCATCACGAAGAGCTCGGGAATCATTTTCATCGTCCCTTGTATATTATAGTTAATCACAATGTTCTAGTAGCTTGCTGATAGTGACTAGAGAACAGTATCGATCACTATATTATCTGGAATATTAACTCCCACTTGATTCAAGCGATTGTAGTACCTAGACAATCTAAGCACATGCTCACTAGTTGAGCTATTCTCCTCCATCTTGTAGGCAAAGTATTGTCAGAGGTCTCATACCTCTCGACACAGGAACGAGTCTAAAATACTAATTTCAACTCTTGGAACATCTCATATGCTCTGTGGTGTTCAAAACATGAAGTCCCAATTTTAAGCCATAAAGCATGGTGCACTAAACTATCAAGTTGTCATCATATCAGGCTTGCCAAACATTCATAACGTCTGCATATACTCCTGCAATAGGTTTGTCACCTAGCGGTGCATCAAGGACATAATTCTTCTGTGCAGCAATGATGATAATCCTCATATCACGGACCCAGTCCGCATCATTGCTACTATCATCTTTCAACTTAGTTTTCTCTAGAAACATATCAAAAATAAACGGGGAGCTACATCGCAAGCTATTGATCTACAACATAGATATGCAAATACTATCAGGACTAAGTTCATGATAAATTTAAGTTCAATTAATCATATTAATTAATAACTCCCACTTAGATAGACATCCCTCTAGTCATCTAAATGATCACGTGATCCATATCAGCTAAACCATGTCCGATCATCACATGTGATGGAGTAGCTTTCAATGGTGAACATCACTATGTTGATCATATCTACTATATGATTCAAGTTCGACCTTTCAGTCTCAGTGTTCCGAGGCCATATCTGCATATGCTAGGCTCATCAAGTTTAACCCGAGTATTCTGCGCGTGCAAAACTGGCTTACACCCGTTGTATGTGAACATAGAGCTCATTACACCCGATCATCACGTGGTGTCTCGGCACGACAAACTGTAGCAACGGTGCATACTCAGGGAAGACACTTATACCTTGAAATTTAGTGAGGGGTCATCTTATAATGCTACCGCCATACTAAGTAAAATAAGATGCATAAAAGATAGAAATCACATGCAATCAAAATATGTGTCATGATATGGTCATCATCATCTTGTGCCTTTGATCTCCATCTCCAAAGCACCGTCATGATCTCCATCGTCACCATCTTGACACCTTGATCTCCATCGAAGCATCATTGTCGTCTCGCCAACTATTGCTTCTATGACTATCGCCACCGTTTAGTGATAAACTAAAGCAATTACATGGCGATTGCATTTCATACAATAAAGCGACAACCATAAGGCTCCTGCCAGGTGCCGATAACGGTTACAAAACATGATCATCTCATACAACAAATTATATCTCATCACGTCTTGACCATATCACATCACAACATGCCCTGCAAAAACAAGTTAGATGTCCTCTACTTTGTTGTTGCAAGTTTTACGTGGCTACTACAGGCTTCTAGCAAGAACCGTTCTTACCTACGCATCAAAACCACAATCATTTTTCGTCAAGTGTGTTGTTTTAACCTTCAACAAGGACCGGCCATAGTCAAACTCGATTCTACTAAAGTTGGAGAAATAGACACCCGCCAGCCACCTGTGTGTGAAGCACATCGGTAGAACTAGTCTCATGAATGCGGTCATGTAATGTCGGTCCGGGCCGCTTCATCCAACAATACCGCTGAATCAAAGCAAGACGTTGTTGGTAAGCAGTATGACTATTATTGCCCACAACTCATTGTGTTCTACTCGAGCATATATCATCTACACATAGACCTGGCTCCGATGCCATTGTTGGGGAATGCAGTATTCCAAAAAAAATCCTACGATCATGCAAGATCTATCTAGGAGATGCATAGCAACGAGTGGGGAGAGTGTGTCCACGTACCCTCGTAGACCAAAAGAGGAAGTGTTTAGTAACGCGGTTGATGTAGTCGAACGTCTTCACGATCCAACCGATCCAAGTACCAAACATACGGCACCTCCATGTTCAGCACACGTTCAGCACGATGACGTCCCTCGAGCTCTTGATCCAGTTCAGGACGAGGGAGAGTTCCGTCAGCACGACAGCGTGGTGACAGTGATGATGAAGTTACCGGCGCAGGGCTTCGTCTAAGCACTATGAGGATATGACCGAGGTGTGTAACTGTGGATGGGGGCACCGCACACGGCTAAGATAAATCTTGGGGTGCCTTTGGGGTGCCCCTGCCCATGTATATAAAGGAGGGAGGGAGCGAGGCCGGCCCCCTAGGGACGCGCCAAGAGTATGGAGTCCTACTAGGACTTCCAAGTCCTAGTAGGAATCCCTTTCCTTTTCGGAGTAGGAGAGAAGGAAAGAGGGAAAGAGAGAGGGAGTAGGAAAGGGCAAGGGGGCGCCACCCACTTCCCCTATTCCAATTCGGACCCATGGGGGGGTGCGTGCCACCTCCCCTTGGCATTCCTCCTCTTTTTCTGTATGGCCCAATAAGGCCCATTACTTCTCCCAGTGAATTCTCGTAACTCCCGGGTACTCCGAAAAATACCCGAATCACTCGGAACCTTTCCGATGTCCGAATATAGCCTTCCAATATATGAATCTTTACCTCTCGACCATTTCGAGACTCCTCATCATGTCCGTGATCTCATCCGAGACTCCGAAAAATCTTTGCTCATCAAATCACATAACTCACAATACAAATCATCATCGAACGTTAAGCGTGCGGACCCTACGGGTTCAAGAACTATGTACACATGACCGAGACACATCTCTGGTCAATAACCAATAGCGGAACCTGGATGCTCATATTGGCTCCTACATATTCTACGAAGATCTTTATCGGTCAAACCGCATAACAACAACGTCATTCCCTTTGTCATCGATATGTTACTTGCCCGAGAGTCGATCATCGGTATCATCATACCTAGTTCAATATCGTTACCGGCAAGTCTCTTTACACGTTTCGTAATGCATCATCCCGCAACTAACTCATTAGTCACATTGCTTGCAAGGCTTATAGTGATGTGCATTACCTTGCCGGGGCTCCTCCTCCTTTCGACACCTGGCAACGCATTTAATGCTTTTTGTCCTAACTAGCAGAGTTAGGTATGATAGATCTATTCTATCTAATCACCCTATAATTACCTTGTTGACACTGTGGTAACCCCTTGAGCTATAAAAGGAGGGCGAAGGCAACCTTTACAGGGTTTCGAACCCTTTGCAACCACATCCATACGTATTCGTGCAGCTGCCCTCTCCTTGCGACTTGCCAGGGGAGAGTGCTCAGTGTATCTTTGCACACATCCATCAATACACCAAACCAGGAGTAGGTTTTGCGTTTCTCAGCGGCCTGAACCTGGGTAAAAACTGCTTGCATCCCTCGTTGTTCTTGCTCTTTGCGCCGTGTGCATCCCCCTCTCCGAACCGAGAAAGGGGCAGCATTGCCCCATAGATCGTCGGCTCCATGCCGACATATTTGGTGTGCCAGGTAGGGGGCTCACCAACGTGAATCAAGCCGACGAGCGGCGCATCGACTTCACTGATTTCAGCATCTTCTTCACCTTTCATGGCGCCCAAGAAGAAGGGCTCCATGATAGCTAAACCATCAACATCCAAACTCCCACCACATGTGTCTGCGGGCGGCATAGGCGGCGCCGCTGCCGTGGATCATGCGGATGCCACGATGGGCGCGGCTGACACAGGAGGTGCGGTCGTCATGCCCACCATGGTGGAGATGGGAGGCATCCCCGGCAACAAGACATACATGATTAATCCAGTCGTCGATGAGCCTGCGCCCAGCGTCGCAAGCGCCCACTTTGCAGGGTTGGGTGCCCGGCAGTATCGTGGGTCACGGCAAATTCGTTGGTATCCACCAGGCCCCGGCAAACCCGAGATGTTACGAGGATACCGCGGCAAGATGTCCACTTCACCTTTTCCCGACGGAATCTTCTGCTCATAATGGTCCTTTGTACATATTCTATGTACGAACAAAAGGGATCCTTGCATGCAAGGTTTTCGGGGGGAAGGGAATGAAGGATCTACCATCCCGCATGACGAAGATGACGGCAAAAAGGAAAAGCTATGTTGGAAAATTTCAACTCCCTGTTCCTTAGTTATTCTTTGTGACTCCCTTTGTTTGAATCTGGTGTTTGTATAAGAAACTTGCACGTGAGGAAACCCTACCGTGATCATTCACGCCCTTCTCTGTTTCGAGTCCGCTCAACAGTTCAGGTGGCTGCACTGAAAATGTTGAAGGATAGCTTGTCGATGGCGGTACTGCAAGCAGGCTACTAAGGCTCCGCCCCAAAGCGCTCGCGGCTAGTGTCTGCCCCGACAAACTTCCCGCATGCATAGGGTGCACAGTTATAGAAGGACCAAAAGCAAAACAAAACAAAGGATAACATGTATTCACGCATACACTTAAAGTCATATTACATCACAAAAGTAGCGCAGACCTAACATAAGGTCAAATGTATTTTTCACTTGGGCGCACGACAAGGGATGCGACGACAAGCCTAATCAATGCGATCACCCTGGACCCGACGAACATTGAGGACCTTGTCAGCTAGAGGGGCGACGATCTTGTCGGCAGCTATGACATCTGCGTTTGCCGACAACTTCTTGAAGACCTTGGAGATGTCGAGCCCTGTGTTGCGGTAGACAAGGTTGACCAGCGCGGTGTAAAGAACGCTCCGGGCAAACTGCCGGGACTCGTTGGCAAAGGAAGCACTCCGGTCTTCATGATACGTCTTCAGCGCCTCGATTAGACCGTTGACAAATTTGGTCAATATTATGTTGGAAACCTCATGCTCAGTAGTGGGAAAGCTCCAGCTTTTCATGTCCATTTCTGCGAGCTGTGAAGTGAGCCGCTCCGCTATGTCAACCAGCTTGTCCGTCCAAAGGGAGTGCATCATCTGCAGTAGATCGAGCTTGCCCTCAGCGTCCTTCCAGAGAACTTTTTCAGCGGCAAGTTTCTCCGCCAAGAGCTTCTCCCGCCTGTTGGCTGATTCAAGATTCTCCTCTAGACGGGCAAGCTTGGATTTAAGGTCCTGGACTACATCATTGGTAGTGGTTAGGTCCTGGCCCTTGGACAAAAGTTGCATCTGTAGCTCCTCTAGAGCGAGGGTTGTTTTCTGTGCCTCGGCCTTGAGGGCCTCGACTTCCTTGTCGTTGGCGACAAGCTCTTCCTTTAACTTGCTCACCTGGACCTCTAGATATGCCTTGGCGGTAACAACGATTTCAACTTCGTCAGCAGCTTACTTGAGCTTGGCGGCACTCTCTGAAGCTTGTGCCTCGAGGGCTTTCTGGTAGTCATCCCCCAGTTTTTGGGTTCATTGCTGAGGGAGGCCTGGATTAGGGAGTATCCGTACAGTCGGACTATATACTCTGGCCGGACTATTGGACTATGAAAATACAAGACTCAAGAATTCGTCACGTGTCTGGATAGGACTCTCCTTTGCGTGGAAGACAAGCTTGGCGATCCGGATGTTAGATCTCCTTCTTTGTAACCGACTCTGTGTAACCCTAGCCTCCTCCGGTGTCTATATAAACCGGAGGGTTTAGTCCGTAGGAAGAGAACAACAATCATAATCATCATAGGCTAGCTTCTAGGGTTTAGCCTCTACGATCTCGTGGTAGATCTACTCTTGTAATACTCATATCATCAAGATCAATCAAGTAGGAAGTATGGTATTACCTCCATCGAGAGGGCCCGAACCTGGGTAAAACATCATGTCCCCTGCCTCCTGTTACCATTAGCCTTAGACGCACAATTTGGGACCCCCTACCCGAGATCCGCCGGTTTTGACACCGACATTGGTGCTTTCATTGAGATTTCCTGTGTGTAGTCGCTGCAAGGCTCGATGGCTCCTTCAATCATCAACGACAACACGGTCCAGGGTGAGACTTTTCTCCCCGGACAGATCTTCGTGTTCGGCGGCTTCGCACTGCGGGCCAATTCGCTTGGCCATCTGGAGCAAATCGACAACTACGCCCCTGGCCATCAGGTTAGGTTCGGAAACTTGAACTACACGACCAATATCCGCGGAGACTTGATCTTCGACGGATTTAGGCATATGCCAGGAGCGCCGAACAATCACAACGAGCACGACTTAGACCCGCTGTCAGACAATATTCGGGATATCGCACCTGCAATAGCTCCGGACCTAAATCCGGGGCGGATCGTGTCGTCCGAGGACGGGTGGATGGACCCCGCCCCGGAGGCCGCAAACTCATCGGCGGTAAAGCCGAACACAGACTCTAGTCCCAAGAAAGTATGTGTCACCGGACCCCCGGACTTGTGTCTGGCTGTAGGTTCCAGACCGCGCGCCCCCGGGCCCACCGAATTCGGGTGGGCTCCGGTAATGGAGTTCGCCGCTGTGGATATCTTCCAACACTCGCCCTTCAGCGACATGCTGAATTCATTAAGGTCTCTCCCTTTGTCAGGAGACTCTCGGCCGAACTATGTCCGGCTCAAGGGGTAAGCATGCGACGAAGAAATTCGTTGCCCACCCACCACCCACTTCATAGCCACTATCGATGACATAACGGACATGCTTGACTTTGACTCCGACGACACCGACGGTATGGACGTCGGGGTAGGGGACGATTTGGAACCACCGCCCACGGGGTGCTGGACTGCCACCTCATCACATGATATATACATGGTGGACACACCTAAGGAGGACGATGGCGGCAAAAAGGACACAACGGGGGATAAAACCCCCGGACAAAAGCCAAAACGACGGTGCAGATGCCGCTCTAAGTCCAGCCACAGTAAAAATAGCAATAACAACGCTAGAAAAATCGACACCCTAGTCAACTCCAAAGGCAACAACGACCATATGGACCCAGCGATGGAGCAGGATGAGCCAGGTCACGCCGAACACAGCCCAGAGCAGACGCCCGATCACAGCGATCCCGATGGCCGAACTCATCAACCTGCCTCGGGAGAAGAACACAGTCCAGATGACGATGCATTCATCGTCTCGGAAAAACGTTTGGAATGAGATAACCTCCACAGAAGGCTTATGTACACTGCGACAAGCTTAAAGAAGCAGAAGCAAAGGCTTAAGCCTGCGTAGGAAACGCTCAACCGCAGATGGAATAAAGTGCTAGACACTGAAGAAAAATACGGCAACGATCGCCACACAAAGAGCTACCCAAAGCGCAAGCTGCTACCAGAATTCGACGATGAGGCCATTCTGCCGAAGAACAATACGGCAAATAGGCCGAACGAACCACGTCATGACCGTGATAGAGCAGCTACTAACGCCTCACACGATTTACGTGAGCTCCTGGACAAAAAGGCCGGCGCGACCAGTTCCATCTATGGATCTAGAGGACACGCTCCGGCACAGGATTATGGTCACCAAAACAATCAGACTGATCGAATACCAGTTCAGAATCAACACTGGACACAACAACAGCCGACAGCATGCCACAACATGTCCAGATACAGAGGGGTTGTGCACCCTCTGTGCTTCACCGAAGAGGTACTGGATCACGAATTTCCACAGGGATTCAAACCCGTGAACATAGAGGCATACGACGGAACGACAGACCCGGGGTCTGGATTGAGGATTTTATACTTCATATCCACATGGCTCGTGGGGACGACCTCCATGCCATCAAATACCTTCCCCTCAAGTCGAAGGGACCAGCTCGGCACTGGTTGAAAAGCCTCCCCGAAAATTCAATCGGAAGTTGGGAGGAACTTGAGGACGCTTTCAGGGCCAATTTTCAAGGGACCTATGTCTGACCTCCGGACGCTGACGAGTAATTCAACAGCCCAAAGAGTCCGCCCGTAAGCTTTGGAACAGATTCCTCACTAAGAAGAATCAAATTGTCGATTGTCCGGATGCCGAAGCCCTAGCGGCTTTCAAGCACAGTATCCGAGACGAGTGGCTCGCCAGACACCTCGGCCAAGAAAAGCCGAGGACGATGGCAGCCTAAACAAGCCTTATGACCCACTTTTGCGCGGGTGAAGACAGCTGGTTGGCCCATAGAGGCACCAGCGACCCGGGCACATCCGAAATTAGGGATGGCAACGAGAAGCCACGACGCAATAAAAACAAGCGTCGAAACAAGGAAGAAAGTTCGAACAACACGGCGGTCAACGCCGGATTCAGGAGCTCTCGATCCAGCCAACAAAAGAAGTCATTTAAAGGCAGCAAAGAGGGACCATCCGGCCTGAACAAAGTCCTGGACAGATTGTGCCAAATTCATGGCACACCTGAAAAACCTGCAAACCACACTCACAGAGAATGTTGGGTCTTTAAGCAGGCCGACAAGTTAAATGCCGAACACAAGGGAAGGGAAACACCAAGTGAGGACGAGGATGAGCCTCGCCAGCCGAACACTGGGGGACAGAAAAAATTCCCACCAGAGGTAAAAATAGTAAACATGATCTACGCGACTCACATACCAAAGAGAAGGCGCAAACGCGCGCTCAGAGACGCATATGCTATAGAGCCCGTCGCCCCCAAACTCAACCCATGGTCGGCCTTCCTGATCACTTTGATCACAGAGAGCACCCGACTAGTATCTATCACGGAGGATCGACTGCCTTGGTGCTCGACCCAATAATCAATGGATACCATCTCACTCGTGTCCTCATGGACGGCGGTAGTTGTCTCAATCTAATATATCAGGACACTGTCTGCAAGATGGGGATAGACCCATCCAGAATCAGCCAAAGTAACACCACCTTTAAAGGGGTGATACCAGGCATTGAGGCCCGCTGCAGGGGCTCCCTCGTATTATAGGTGACATTCGTTTCTCCAGACAACTTCAGAAGCGAAGAATTACTCTTCACCATTGCTCCCCTCTGAAGTGGCTATCATGCATTGCTCAGAAGAACGGCCTTCGCTCGCTTCAACGCAGTACCACACTACGCCTACCTTGAACTCAAGATGCCCGGTCCACGTGGTGTCATCACCGTTAACGGAAATACAGAGCGTTCCTTATGTGCGGAGGATTATGCGGTGGCTCTAGTAGCCGAACACTAAGTGGCCTCTCCTATCAGAACGCATGATCGGTCGTTAAGACCACGGACACGGTTAGACGAGTCTGGCGCACCACCGTCGGTAACAGCCCAGATAAACCTGAGCTGGGTGCTATACACGTAATCCCATAGAGGGCATCAGGGGCTGCAAACATGCAATAAAGCCCACCTTTTGGCTTGGCCTTATTAACAAGCCAATGCCTTACACTTCTACTATCCATTGATGATAACCAACTCTTCGCACGCTTACGCCATACTCTTTTACATGAGTTTTCCTTTTTACAGACACCATTCATGCGACAACCTACTAGGACACGGCACAATGAGACAAAGGCGCAGACGTGCAGCAGGGCCCCGCTCAAAGGTTTCCCTTTAAATTAAGCCCCTGTGTAAACCTTCTTTATTATCTCTTGTTGCTTGACATCCCATGGGTACTCAATACACCCACAGGGGATAATTGGCGTTATTGGCATTTCGCCACGGCAGATTAACACACGTACCTGGAAATACAAGGTTCATAATCAAGGGCGCTACTCAGCCCAGTATATGTTATAAAGTCCGAATACCTTTGGGAGTGTTTGGCATCGCGAGTTTGGCCCTATATGCATCAGCTCTGAATCATGTCTTTGGTAAAATGTTGGGTTTGCCCGGCTCCTGGGTTTGCTGCCTTACGTTCCGCTTCTATCGGCTAAGACGGCCAAAGGATAACTATTGTGATTGTGCCCTGGTTATTCCGGATGAGCACCTCAGTAGAGAAAGCCGAAAACTGACTTTCATGATATAGTGAGAGACTGGTCAACCACTCGAGGACTCATCGAAATCTTTAGGATTCCTCCGCATTAACGAAGGGCCGTTTCCCGGTCATGTACACACGCGCCCGTATCCAGATGCACGCGAAGGTACTAGGGGCTACATAGTAGCCCCACTGTCAAACTCCTATGGCTAAGTGAAAGTGTTAAAGCTATATAGTCAGGTTGCCTAGTTCGAGATGCGATCACCTCCTTAACAGACAAAGACGTTGGATCAAGTGTGAAGCCAACGCATATTTTGCGAACACCCCCGCATTGTATGCGTGGGGGCTGAAGCCAACGACTGCTAACTTTCAGATTATATATATACATCAAACGGCCGCACAGGAGGCACAATAACACTTTCGGGTGAAAGTATAAACATAGCCTCCATAATTAAAATAGAATTGTTTTTACAATTGAACGACTTGTCACTCAAACATGACACTCTTCGAGCACTGAGCCTCTATTAAACGAGCACCTTCTGCCACCTGCTCAAAATAGTGCTCGGCTGGATCCTGGCTTCCTGCCGGACTCTGGGTTGCAATGATGGTGGCCTCCATATCCGCCCAATAAGTTTTAACACGGGCAAGAGCCATCCGCGCACCCTCTATGCATGCCGACCTTTTCATGGCATCGATTCGTGATACGGCGCCAAGAAATTGTTGCACTAAACCAAAATAATTGTCCGGCTCAGTCTCTTCGGCCATAGATGGTCTATTACAGACCTCATTGCAAGACCGGACAATATATGGAGCTCGGCCACAACGGCCATCCTTTCACTCAATGGCAACGGGCGCGTTGGAGCACTGAATTGCGACCAGAACAGCCTTTCTACTTCACTATCTTTTTGATCCTCGAAAAACTTGGTCGCATCAGCCGTACTTTTTTCCAGATCCGCATACGCGTCTGCAACGCTCCAGCGCCGATCCAGAGGAGCGTACTTTGGATCTAAGAACTTCATCCGCAACAAAAAGGGGCTTCCATCCGCGATTTCTCCGGCCTGTCGAAGCTCCTCCCGTGAATCCCTAATTTCGGAACGCGTCTCCTTGGCCGCACCAAGGGCCTTCTTCAGGTCAGCCGACTTTGCCTGATTCTCCTTTTCAAGGAGCTCATACCGGCCGGCGGCGTTTTTCAGCTCCACAGCCATCTCGGCTATTTTATCTTCGCTTCGGCAATGAGCAGCCTGTTCGGCTCTCAAATCTTCGGCCGCCTTTAGGGTAGCCGCATTGCTAGCCCAGGCTTGTTCCTTGGCTAGGGCAAGCTCCGCCCTTAGGGCCTCCACGGCAGCAGCTCCGCCTGTAGTCGAAGCATATCACATTGACATTATGCTCCTCCTAATATTTCCTATAAAAACAAGGAAAATAGAGCACATACTCTATGACTCATTAAGCCGCTCGTTCACGAGCGTGATGTCGGCATCCACACCTTCAATATGCCGCCTCAGTTCGGCGACTTCAGCGGTCCGCTCAGCCGCCGGACCCTTAGCCACCTGCGCATGAATGTAGTGCGATCATTACTTAAGAGTGCGATCCTCCGTTTGCTGCCTAGGGCTGGCAACCAGAGTCTCAAGGGCTACTATCTATACGGAGCACACCTAGCGCGTGCGCTACAACTAAAAAATTACGTATATACCTCAAAGACTTTGAGCAGGCTCGTAAAAGCTTCATTCAACCCACTTGTGGCGGATGAAATCTTCTCCAGCACCGTGCTCCTTAACGAACGGTGATCCTCCGAGAGAGCAGCTTGCTCCAGAAGGCCCGTCAGCGTGTCTGGCCAGTCGCCGGACTGTGTCGGACCCTTCTTATTGCCCCCCGTGGGAGCCGAACGCTCCGGGCTCAGGGCAGCCGAAGTATTAGCTTCTGGCCTCGGCGAATCTGGACTCCTCCGTTATGACACCTCGGGGTCGCCCTCCCCATGAGGCGGAGAGGCAGGTGGGGTTTCACTCTCCATCATCTCCGGAAGAAGATCCCCCGAAGACGAACTCTGTGAGAAGAGCTACTAGTCGGACTACAAAAAATGGATCTTGGTTATTGTTCTCGGAGGAGGAAGCAGTAGATTTGTATTCATGATTAACTTACAGCTCGGCTAAGGGCTGGCCCGTTTGCGGGCATGGCACGGTAAGGACGCCCTCTGGGGCAGGGCCCCCTGGTGAAGTTTTCTTCCTTTGTCTAGGCACCTCCGTCTCCAAGTCTTCGGAGGCAGCCCTCTTCTTCCCGCGGGGGGAGGAGATCGTAGATTCCCCTCCCCGACTATCCTCCTTCATGGAGATAGTAATTCCCCCGGTTTGGATGTGCAATGTGTGAAGCTCTGCTTCTCTATTCTTCCCTTCATCTTTCCCCGAGGGCACTTGACTTAGCACACGACTAAGCATCCTGGCTATGGTAGGACTAGGCGAGCCTTCGGGAAGCGGTGCCGGACACCTGATTCTCTCCGCCTTGCTGAGCCAATCCTGGCTGCGGATGGTTTTCCGAATAATGTTATGATAAATATAAACGAAGTGTTCGGTTTCTAGGTTACTTACTTGGGTATCTGGATCTACTACACAACCTTCTTCTTGTAGACGTTGTTGGGCCTGCAAGTGCACAAGTATGTAGGACAGTAGCAAATTTCCCTCAAGTGGATGACCTAAGGTTTATCAATCCATAGGAGGCGTAGGATGAACATGGTCTCTCTCAAACAACCCTGCAACCAAATAACAAAGAGTCTCTTGTGTCCCCAACACACCCAATACAATGGTAAATTGTATAGGTGCACTAGTTCGGCGAAGAGATGGTGATACAAGTGCAATATGGATAGTAGATAAAGGTATTTGTAATCTGAAATATAAAAATAGCAAGGTAACTAATGATAAAAGTGAGCGTAAACGGTATTGCAATGATAGGAAACAAGGCCTAGGGTTCATACTTTCACTAGTGCAAGTTCTCTCAACAATAATAACATAGATAGATCATATAACAATCCCTCAACATGCAACAAAGAGTCACTCCAAAGCCACTAATAGCGGAGAACAAACGTAGAGATTATGGTAGGGTACGAAACCACCTCAAAGTTATTCTTTCATATCGATCTATTCAAGAGTTCGTACTAGAATAACACCTTAAGACACAAATCAACCAAAACCCTAATGTCACCTAGATACTCCATTGTCACCTCAAGTATCCGTGGGCACGATTATACGATATGCATCACACAATCTCAGATTCATCCAGCCAACACAAAGTACTTCAAAGAGTGCCCCAAAGTTTCTACCGGAGAGTCAAGAAACGTGTGCCAACCCCTATGCATAGGTTCATGGGTGGAACCCGCAAGTTGGTCACCAAAACATACATCAAGTGGCACATGATATCCCATTGTCACCACAGATAAACACGGCAAGACATACATCAAGTGTTCTCAAATAAAAGACTCAATCCGATAAGATAACTTCAAGAGGGAAACTCAATTCATCACAAGAGAGTAGATCAGGAGAAACGTCATAAGATCCAACTATAATAACAAAGCTCGCGATACATCAAGATCGTGCCATAGAGAGAACACAAAAGAGAGAGAGATCAAACACATAGCTACTGGTACATACCCTCGGCCCCGAGGGTGAACTACTCCCTCCTCGTCATGGATAGCGCCGGGATGATGAAGATGGCCACCGATAATGGGTTCCCCTTCCGGCAGGGTGCCGGAATGGGCCCCAGAGAGGTTTTTGGTGGCTACAGAGGCTTGCGGCGGCAGAACTCCCGATCTATCTTGATCTTTGATGTTTTTAGGGTATGTAGGCTTATATAGGCGAAAGAAGTCGGTCGGGAGGTGCTCGAGGGACCCACGAGACAGGGGGGGCGCCCTCCTATCTCGTGGAGTCCTCGGAGATCTTCTGACGTTAACTCCAAGTCTCCAGGATGATATTCTTCCAAAAAATCACGCTGCCGAAGGTTTCGTTCCGTTTCGACTCCGTTTGATATCCCTTTTCTTCAAAATACTGAAATAGGCAATAAAACAGCAATATGGGCTGGGCCTCCGTTTAATAGATTAGTCCCAAAAGTAATATAAAAGTGTATAATAAAGCCCATTATCATTCCAAACAGATAATAAAATAGCATGAATGCTTCATAAATTATAGATACGTTGGAGACGTATCAGCATCCCCAAGCTTAATTCCTACTCGTCCTCGAGTAGGTAAATGATAAAAGAAGGAATTTATAAAGTGTGAATGCTGGAAGGTGCACAAGTTTGATCAATGACAATTTCAATCACCTTTTCTAGCATGATAATATGTCATAACAATAGTTCATCTCATAAAACTTCTCACGATAAAGTAACAAGCAATTCATATGTCAAAGCATAGACCATAAACTTTCTTAAAAACTTGCAAACTTCATTCTCAGTCATCAAACAATTGCAATTCATCTTATTTTCAGGAATAACAAACTCCACACACTCAACTATCATATAGTCTTCTACAATTGCTAACACTCACGCAATACTAATGGTTATGGAGTATCAATCGAACACTGAGAAAGATAGAGGCTTATAGTGTTGCATCCCAACGTATTCACCTTTGGGTGATGTCAACAATAATAATTCATGCTAACTTACATCCAATTGGATATATATATATATGCAGACGGTCTATTCTACTAATATTAGCAGAATAACTATTCTGGACACCACTTCGGCACTGCACGCTCAACAGAAGCGCATTCCATCATTTTGACGACGAGCACTGCAATAGAGACTAGTGAACTTCTTGTCAGAAAAAACTGCACGCGTTATTTTTTTGGTACTGTTTTTGCTCTAATTTTTTAACCATTTATCGGAATGAGGCGTGTAATATACCATTGAAAAGCTATGGATTAGGCACAACTTCGACATGTTGAACACTTTTCGAGATTCCACACGGTTTAAGAGCAGTTTTGAAAATAGTGCGGCGGATGACGAGTGGCAGCGAGCGTTTTTTCGCGTTTTTTCTAAACCCGCTTGTCGGAACGAAGCAAATGATACGACGCTGGGTAGATATCGTCGAGGCGCATCTTTTTCATATATAAATCTTTCTCTAATTCATTACGGTTTAAGAGCAGTTTCAAATTTAATAAATCGCGGAACTCTGTTTTTCAAGTTTTTTAAAAAATTTGGTACTGTTTTCTCTCCAGTTTTTGAACCGTTAAATGAGGCGTATGATATGCCGTTGGAAAGCTACGGACGAGGCACAACTTTCATATGTTAAAATGTTTTTGAGATTCCTTACGGTTTTTAGTTAATTTTAAAAATCATGCGGCTGACGACGATAGGCAGCGGCGGTTTTTTTGTCAATTTTTTATAAATCGCTGATCGGAATGATTCAAATGATACGCCCTTGGAAAGATATCGTCGAGGCGCAATTTTTTCATGTAGAACACTTTCGCTAATGTGTTACGGTTTAAGAGCAATTTTGATTTAAACGAAATGCGGACACTTTGTTTTTTCGCGACACCAAAATCGACGAAAAAACTGCATCAGACAGATGAGCGCACTTCTTTAGACAGACACCGCACTGCATCAGACAGTCAAGTGAACTTCATTATTTCTTTTGTCGGATGTAAATTTTTCTCAGCCGAGTTTTTGACATCTTTTTTCAACATTTTTTATGACCGAGAATGGACCGCAGGGACGAGGGAAGTGAACCGCGACATATATCAAAGCTAACCGCATTACTTTTTTGTTGTTTTGCTAAAAAAAATCGCACTTTCATGTTGTGTGCAAGTGAACCTCATCACTCTCAAAAGTGAACCACATCCGAGAACCTAACGCACTGCACGTGTTGATGTAGTCGACTGATTTTTGAGACACACAAACAAATTGCACTTCATACATAGGTGCAATGAGCTACTACACAAATTGAAGTGAACTAAATTTTCCAATCCTCCCACATACAAAAAAAATTGAATTCGAGAAAGAAAGTAAACTTTTCGTGGGGATTTCTTCTCTTTTTCTACAAGCTGAATCACTAAGTGGCTGCAGTGCACTTCTTTCCTTCTTTTTTCGTTGTTAGTCTTCTTCCGTATTAAATAATAAAGTCAAAAACATCCTTCATCGATAGTTTTTCTATTTTTGATTACGTGATGCTTCCTGTGCACCCGCGTACTGCACGGGATCGTTTAGCGGACTGCGGTGACTCGTAGCTGGACATGGTACACTACCTAAAACTGCACAAGCAATGGGAATCAGTTTAGAGGAACGAAGCAGTTTGCTAGCGGTGGGACAGAAGCAACTTGCAGTCAAGGAGGAGAAAAAATGATACCAAAATAGAGTAGCAGCTAGCTTGCGGAACCAACGGAGGCCACGAGCAATGGATCGAAATGACCTCCATGCCGCACCACCACCCGCTACTCTGCTCCAGTAGCTACTGCTTCAACTGCTCCTCGCGGGACAAGGCACCGAACGACAACTCGCGTGATGCCTATATTTTCGTCAGCGGTGGTCGTGGATGAACCACACCAGGGGGCGCGACGCACTGCTCGCGGGGTCCGGGTGCACTGCACATCCAAAAATCCAGAAAAGAAACTCCTGCAAACCACACCGCACGGCGAGCTGCACTGCACCATGCGTCGCCGGCGAACCACACTGGCTAACGGAGAGTGCCACCCGCACACTGTCGAAGTTGATGTGGAATGCACGGCGGCCACCTGTGACCCAGGCGCACTCCAGCAACTGCACCCATGGGATCCCGTCGGATCCCGTTGTGTGGAAGCGGCTGAAGGTGTGGACTGCACACGCTGTTGGCGCCACTCTCACGAGCTCCCCCGGATCCATTGAGCGCTGGTGAACTGCACTACCTCACTACCATCGTCACATCTTTGGAAGGCGGTACCAGGGGTGGTCTCCACAGTCGCGGATCCGGAGGATGGGGCGAACTGCACGACACACCATCGCGCATGTGGCGTGTGAGCACTGCACGCGCTACCCTGCCGGACTGCACCATCGCGCCTGTCGTACTTCATGCGCACACCCTCTGCAAACTCGGAGGCAGCTTCACCTCGCGAATGGCATAGGAGCCGGTGCTGGAGCTCCTCCTTCTCCCTGCGACCACCACAGGGTCCTCTCCAAGCGCGACAGGGAGGCGGGGGTTGGGTCTGAGTTGATTCACTACTGAATCAGGAGAAGTTTGGTGGGGGAGGGCGGCGTTGTAGCGGGGATGGCCGCCGATGATAAGAAGCTTGCCGGATCCGTCCACCGCGGAGGAGGGCGGCGCTCAACTGTGGGGCGGCGGCTCGGCTGAATGCCATGCGCCGGCAAGCCTGATGGAAGCGCACGGGGCCGCGATGGCCAGATCCGGTGCGGGCAAGGCTCTGGTCGCTGATTGGGTGGCCGCGGGGGAGGATGGTGGCCTGGCCGCTCAGGTGTAGGTGGCGCGCGGCGGCGTGGGGTAGGAGTTCAGTGATGGCCGCAGGGGAGATTGGCGGCGCGGGGGAGCAGGGGAGGTGGCGGTTCGGCAGTGCGGGGAGGGTAGCTGCACGGCGGCGCAGCGGAGGTTCGGGATGGGAGGCGGGGTCGTGGAGAGACAGAGAGGGAGTGGGTACGAGAGGATAAGGCAGGGTTTTTATTTTAAGCAAGCAGTTCAGCTCCGGTTGCTTTTGGGGTCAATTTGTAGCTACGGGTCGGCTCGGCAGTGTTATCAGAATAAGCGATTCGGTGTGCAGAATAAGACTCTAAAGGGTGTTATCATAATAGACCCACCCTATATATATATATATATATATATATATATATAAGGATCACCCCAATACAAAGTGCTTGCCAAAGGATAAAATGAAAAAGGGAAAGGTGAAGATCACCTTGACTCTTGCATAAAAGTAAAAGACATAAAGTAAAAGATAGGCCCTTCGCAGAGGGAAGCAGAGGTTATCATGCGCTTTTAGGGTTGGATACACAAAATCTTAATGCGAAAGAACGTCACTTTATATTGCCCCTTGTATATGGACCTTTATTATGCAGTCCGTCGCTTTTATTGCTTCCATAACAAGATCGTACAAAGCTTATTTTCTCCGCACTAATAAGTCATGCATATTTAGAGAGCAATTTTTATTGCTTGCACCGATGACAACTTACTTGAAGAATCTTACTCAATCCATAGCTAGGTATGGTGGACTCTCATGGCAAAACTGGGCTTAAGGATATTTGGAAGCACAAGTAGTATCTCTACTTGGTGCAAGGAATTCTGGCTAGCAAGAGGGGGAAAGGCAAGCTCAACATGTTTGAATGATCCATGACAATATACTTTAATTGAGATGTCGGAAAACATAAACCATTACATTGTCTTCCTTGTCCAACATCAACTCTTTAGCATGTCATACTTAATGAGTGCTCCCAATTATAAAAGATGTCTAGGATAGTATATTTATATGTGGAATCTCTCTTCCTTCAATATTCTTTCATGAATTGTTCAAATGACCAATACAATGCTTGCTAACCTTCAATAAATTTACAACCTCTACTTCTTAGATGTGAAGTCATTACTCCCCATGGGATAAGCAAATGATGCATATAAAATTTCAGATCTATGACATTCAAGTCATACAACCATTTACTCATAGGATATAAGTGAAGCACACGAGTAAATGACAAACTACTCCAAAAAAGATATAAGTGAAGATCAATGAGTAGCTAAATCAAGACTCTCTCTCATTTAAGAATTTCAGATCTTGGTATTATAATCAAGCAGCAAGCAAAACAAAATAAAATGACATTGCAAGGATAGCACAACTCATGTTAAGAAGCAAAAACTTAGGCTCAACCGATACTAACCGATAGTTGTTGAAGAAGAAAGGTGGGATGCCTACCGGGGCATCCCCAAGCTTAGATGCTTGAGACTTCTTGAAATATTATCTTGGGGTGCCTTGGGCATCCCCAAGCTTTAGCTTTTATGTCTCCTTAATTCCTCTCATATCATGGTTTCTCTTCTTTTTATCAAAAGCTTCATTCACAACAAACTCAACAAGAACTCGTGAGATAGGTCAGTATAAACCAATGCAAAACCTTATCATTTTATACTGTAACAAATCACTAAAATTATTATTCAACATTTCATACTAAATGCATTACATATTTAATACTCCTATCCTCAAATAGAATCATTAAACAAGCAAACATATGCAAACAATGCAACCATAACAGCAATCTGCCAAAACAGTATAGTCTGTAAAGAATGCAAGATTCATCATACTTACCTAACTCCAAAAATTATGAAATAAAATTCCCACTGTAGCAAATTTATCAGAGATCAAGATGCAAAAGGTTTCAACATTATAACATTCTCTGACTTTTCTAGGAATTTTTGCAACAGCGGTAAACTTCCTGTTTTCAAACAGCAACATGTATACTAGCAAAATAAGCATGGCAAAGGCTATCCTTAACTTCTTTATTGAAACTAAAGATGCAAAAAATTATTCTAAATAACAGCAAGCAAATACTAAAAAAATAAAATGACGCTCCAAGAAAAACACATATCATGTGGTGAATAAAAATATAGCTCCAAGTAAAGTTACCGACGAACGAAGACGAAAGAGGGGATGCTTTCCGGGGCATCCCCAAGCTTAGGCTCTTAGTTGTCCTTGAATATTACTTTGGGGTGCCTTGTGCATCCCCAAGCTTAGGCTCTTGCCACTCCTTATTCCATAGTCCATCGAATCCTTACCCAAAACTTGAAAACTCCACAACACTAAACTCAACAGAAAACTCGTAAGCTCCGTTAGTATAAGAAAATAAAACCACCACTTAGGCACTGTAATGAACTCATTATAAATTCATATTGGTGTAATATACACTGTGTTTCAACTTCTCTATGGTTCATACCACTGAATACTAGCCATAGATGCATCAAAATAAGCAAACAACACATAGAAAACAGAATCTGTCAAAAACAGAACAGTCTGTAGTAATCTGTATCAAACTTATACTTCTGGAACTCCAAAAATCCTGCAAAATTAGGAAGTCCTAAGAAATTCGTGTACCAATCCAGGGAAAAATAATCAGATCATAAGAACTATTCTGTGAATTAACAAAACTAACTTACTAGGTGCAAAAGTTTCTGATTTTCAGCAGGATCAACACAACTATCACCGTAAGCTATCCTAAAGGTCTTACTTGGCACTTTATTGAAACAAAAGATATAAAACATGATTAATACAGTAGCATAATCATGTGGACACACAAAAACAGTAAGGATAAATATTCGATTGTCTCCCAACAAGCGCTTTTCTTTAATGCCTTTCTAGCTAGGCATGATGATGACAATGATGCTCACATAAAATATATGGATTGAAACATAACGGGAGCATCATGAAGCATATGACTAGCACATTTAAGCCTAACACACTTCCTATGCATAGGGATTTTGTGAGAAAACAACTTATGGGAACAATAATCAACTAGCATGGGAAGGTAAAACAACCATAGCTTCAAAATTTTCAACACATAGAGAGGAAACTTGACATTATTGCAATTCCTACAAGCATATATTCCTCCCTCATAATTATTTTCAGTAGCATCATGAATGAATTCAACAATATAACCAGCATCTAAAGCATTCTTTTCATCATCTATAAGCATAGAAAATTTACTACTCTCCACATAAGCAAAATTCTTCTCATCAATAGTAGTGGGAGCAAACTCAACAAAATAATTATCATGTGAGGCATAATCCAATTGAAAACTAAAATCATGATGACAAGATTCATGGTTATCATTATTCTTAATAGCATACAAGTCATCACAATAATCATCATAGGTAGCAACTTTGTTCTCATAATCAATTGGAACCTCTTCCAAAATAGTGGAATCATCACTAAATAAAGTTGACACTCTTCCAAATCAACTTTCATATTCATCACAATAAGATTCAACATCCTCCAAAATAGTGGGATCACTACTTCCTAAAGTTGACACTCTTCCAAACCCACTTTCATCAATATAATCATCATAAATAGGAGGCATGCTTTCATCATAATAAATGTGCTCATCAAAACTTGGGGGACTAAACATATAATCTTCATCAAACATAGCATCCCCAAGCTTGTGGCTTTGCATATCATTAGCATCATGGATATTCAAGGAATTCATACTAACAACATTGCAATCATGCTCATCATACAAAGATCTAGTATCAAGCATTCTAATGCATTCTTCTTCTAGCACTTGAGCGCAATTTTCCTTTTCATCATACTCACAAAAGATATTAAAAAGACAAAGCGTATGAGACAAACTTAACTCCATTTTTTACTTTTCTTTTATAAACTATACTAGTGATAAAACAAGAAACACAAAGATTCGATTGCAAGATCTAAAGATATACCTTCAAGCACTCACCTCCCCGGCAACGGCGCCAGAAAAGAGATTAGTTGACGGGGTGTGAGTGTCGCTTACCTAGCCTCCCCGGCAATGGCGCCAGAAAAGAGCTTGATGTCTACTACACAACCTGCTTCTTGTAGACGTTGTTGGGCCTGCAAGTGCACAGGTTTGTAGGACAGTAGCAAATTTCCCTCAAGTGGATGACCTAAGGTTTATCAATCCATAGGAGGCATAGGATGAAGATGGTCTCTCTCAAATAACCCTGAAACCAAATAACAAAGAGTCTCTTGTGTCCCCAACACACCCAATACAATGGTAAATTGTATAGGTGCACTAGTTCGGCGAAGAGATGGTGATACAAGTGCAATATGGATAGTAGATAAAGGTATTTGTAATATGAAAATATAAAAACAGCAAGCTAACTAATGATAAAAGTGAGCGTAAACTGTATTGCAATGATAGGAAACAAGGCCTAGGGTTCATACTTTCACTAGTGCAAGTTCTCTCAAAAATAACAACATAGATAGACCATATAACAATCCCTCAACATGCAACAAAGGGTCACTCCAAAGCCACTAATAGCGGAGAACAAACGTAGAGATTATGGTAGGGTACGAAACCACCTCAAAGTTATTCTTTCGGGTCGATCTATTCAAGAGTTCGTACTAGAATAACACCTTAAGACACAAATCAACCAAAACCCTAATGTCACCTAGATACTCCATTGTCACCTCAAGTATCCGTGGGCATGATTATACGATATGCATCACACAATCTCAGATTCATCCAACCAACACAAAGTACTTCAAAGAGTGCCCCAAAGTTTCTACCGGAGAGTCAAGAAAACGTGTGCCAACCCCTATGCATAGGTTCATGGGCAGAACCCGCAAGTTGGTCACCAAAACATACATCAAGTGGCACGTGATATCCCATTGTCACCACAGATAAACATGGCAAGACATACATCAAGTGTTCTCAAATAAAAGACTCAATCCGATAAGATAACTTCAAGAGGGAAACTCAATTCATCACAAGAGAGTAGAGGAGGAGAAACATCATAAGATCCAACTATAATAACAAAGCTCGTGATACATCAAGATCGTGCCATAGAGAGAACATGAGAGAGAGAGAGAGAGAGAGATCAAACACATAGCTACTGGTACATACCCTCAGCCTCGAGGGTGAACTACTCCCTCCTCGTCATGGATAGCGCCGGGATGATGAAGATGGCCACCGGTGATGGGTTCCCCCTCTGGCAGGGTGCCGGAATGGGCTCCCGAGAGGTTTTTGGTGGCTATAGAGGCTTGCGGCGGCGGAACTCCCGATCTATCTTGATCTTTGATGTTTTTAGGGTACGTAGGCTTATATAGGCAAAAGTAGTCGGTTGGGAGGTGCTCGAGGGGCCCACGAGATAGGGGGGCGCGCCCTATAGGGGGGCGCCCTCCTATCTTGTGGAGTCCTCAGGGATCTTCTGACGTGAACTCTGAGTCTCCAGGATGATATTCTTCCAAAAAATCACACTGCCGAAGGTTTCATTCCGTTTGGACTCCGTTTGATACTCCTTTTCTTCGAAATACCGAAACAGGCAATAAAACAGCAATATGGGCTGGGCCTCCGGTTAATAGGTTAGTCCCAAAAGTAATATAAAAGTGTATAATAAAGCCCATAATCATTCAAAACAGATAATAAAATAGCATGAATGCTTCATAAATTATAGATACGTTGGAGACGTATCACTGGGCTGTTGCAGCTCAGGCCCGCATCCTCGGTGGTGTCCTGACACTTTACTTGTGGTCCAAGAATAACTTACACATCCCTTCGAGTGTCATGCCGAAGAAGTGCTGAATAGTTCGCGGACCTTCCGGGTTGAACTCCCACATCCGGAGAGGCCGACGTTTGCACAGCAAGATCCGTCGGACTAGCATTACCTGAATTACGCTGACAAGACTAATGTCCCTCTCAAGAAGCTCCCGAATGCGTCTCTGCAATGTCGGTACGTCATTAGAAGGCCCCCAATCCAGTCCCACGTTGGCCCACGATACCAGTTGAGGCGGAGGGCCCGAGCAGAAGTCGGGGGCAGCCACCCACTTTGTGCCTCTAGGAGCCGTGACGTAGAACCACCTCCGCTGCCATAAATCGGACACCTCTGGGAAGAAGCCCTCTGGACATGGGGCGTCGGCGTTTCTGCTTATTGCAGCGCCTCCGCACTCTGCGTGTCGCCCCTCGATCACCTTCGGCTTTACATTGAAGGTCTTGAGCCATAAGCCGAAGTGCAGGGTGATGTGGAGGAAGGCTTCGCACACGATGATAAATGACGAGATGTGAAGGATGGAGTCCGGAGCTAGATCATGAAAATCTAGCCCGTAATAGAACATGAGCCCTCTCACAAAGGGATCAAGGGTGAAGCCTAAGCCACGGAGGAAGTGAGAAACAAATACGACGCTCTCGTTGGGCTTGGGAGTAGGGATGACGTGCCCTGGAGCAGGAAGCCTGTGCTTGATGTTGGTGGTCAGATATCTGACCTCCCTAAGCTTCGCAATGTCCTCCTCTGTGACAGAGGAGGCCATCCACCGGCCTTGAAGGTTGGATCCGGACATGATTGAAGATCCGAAGTGCCTAAGCTTGGGCTTCGGATGTTGGAGCTCGAGATGCGGAAAGGCGCAAGCGTGATAGGAAAGAGGGATAGGCATCGGCCCCTCTATAAAGGGGGCGAATATCAAGCGTCCTCAGCGTAACCGCTTGGGACTTGCGTAAAAACATGGAGTCATACCAATAGGCGTAGTGGGGTTGCCCGCGCCCGTATTGATGGGAATCCCGCAATAAGGGGAACACGATCTCTGCTTCGATGAGGTGTGCCAATAAAACTGCCTTGCAGTGCGTGTCGTGGCAGGCCAAGAAAAACCGGTTCGTATTAAGCCAGGCTGCGGCGTAAGGGCACATCGTGAAAAATTGTCGGCAGATTAGATTTGTAAAGTGTTATGCTCTCTACGGTGGTGTGCAGAAATTATCTTATAAAGCTGGACATGATCCTTAATCTACTTTGGAGATGGAACCCGCCTTGCAATGTCGAAGACAATCTGCGCGTCGGACACATCGTCATTGAAGCCTGGTTCAGGGGCTACTGAGGGAGTCCTTGATTAGGGGGCATCCGGACAGTCGGACTATATACTCTGGCCGGACTGTTAGACTATGAAGATACAAGACTCAAGAATTCGTCCCGTGTCCGGATGGGACTCTCCTTTGCATGGAAGACAAGCTTGGCGATCTGGATGTTAGATCTCCTTCTTTGTAACCGACTCAGTGTAACCCTAGCCTCCTCCGGTGTCTATATAAACCAGAGGGTTTAGTCCATAGGAAGAGAACAACAATCATAATCATCATAGGCTAGCTTCTAGGGTTTAGCCTCTATGATCTCATGGTAGATCTACTCTTGTAATACTCATATCATCAAGATCAATCAAGCAGGAAGTAGGGTATTACCTCCATCGAGAGGGGCCGAACCTGGGTAAAACATCGTGTCCCCTACCTCCTGTTACCATTAGCCTTAGACGCACAGTTCGGGACCCCCTACCCGAGATCCGCCGGTTTTGACACCGACAGCTGCTTCACGAGCTCCTCAATCTCCTCGTCCTTGCTGTGGAGAGTGGCAGCAATGATTTTCTCCCGGGTGGCAAGCTCTTTGTCCTTGGCATCGAGCAGCACTTCATGCTTCATAAACTTGCCATCACAGGCTGATGCCTTCCCTCTGGCGGCAGCCAGCTTCTCCTCTTGATTCCTAAGCTCGTGGGATTGATCGTTGAACCATGTGCATAGCTCTTCTGCTTTCTCCTTCAGGTGATGGTCAACTGAGTCCGTGAGTTTGCGCTCTTCCAGAGCCTGCTTCCATCTCTTGCCATACATGTCCTGGACGCCCTTGAACCCGTCGCCCATGGCCTGCAAAAAGGCAAAGTCTTCATGTTCATTGGCGATGTAGTCACCAGGATCTACACAATCTCTTCATCAAAATTTGGCCCCGAGGCCCCAGATGAGCTGGGGGCTCCAAGCCCAGGCCGAGGGATCACAAGTCATGTGCTTCCCGGTGGGATCTGCGGAGCCACTACTATCGGTGACTGGTTGGTAAGATTCATCATGGCATCAGCAATAGACGGTTCGTCCACATCCATCTTGGCGAGTTCACGCTCATCGCTATGGGGCCCCACTGGTTCTTCGGGCACTTCTTCGACATCCCCGGCAGCCTGCCCGAAACTTTTGGCGGCAGCAATCTTGGTAGCTTCTTCGGCGACAGCCTTTGCAATATCCGCCACCTCCGCAAGTTCTTCGCCTTCCTCGGAAAGAGTTGGAACTGTGTGCCAGAGTGAAAAACAAAGATAGAATAAAATTGGAGTTATGATTCAAGGACAAGAGTCTGGGAAGGCACGAAATGACTAAAGGATCGCGTGTTGGTGCTAAGCTGGCGTTGCCGATGCAGTTCCCCCAACAACTACCATTGACGGGGTGGCGCTTGTGCGGACGAACCCTTCAGTGGAAGCCCTTGTTGGAGACGCGCTTTCTGAAACGGTGGTTGACGGGGGGGCCATGACAGGACCCGCCTCTTGGCGCTCCTCGTCTTGGTGGACCCCTCCCATCTCCTTGTCAGACCCGGGAGGAGAGACCTTGGTGCTAGCACCAGATAGCGGGGCTGGCGGCATGACCTCCTGTGTAGCATCGGACTGGGGGCTGGTGATCGTCGCGTTGGCCAATGGCACTCCTTGCCAGGCGCCTGCCGGGAGGCTTCGCCCCTCTGAGGTCTTGGAGCGCTTTGCCCGCTGCACCAATGGTTCTTCATCCCTGAAAGACAAGAGAAGTCAGGGCAGGATAATAATGGAGCTAGTCAAGATTTGGTTGAAGAGAGACAAAGATTTACTTACTCTTCATCATATTTGAGGAGGACATTCAGGTTGTATTGAGGAGGCGGAGGAGTCTCCCTGGCCCTCTTGATGGCTGGTGGCGGTGAGCTTGGCGGATGGGAGGCCTCGTCCTCCCCGGCAAGTTCTTCCCGAGAGCACGGAGGCCTGAGCTTGACTTGTCGAGCAGATTGCCGGCGTATCACCTCCTCGTGCCCCGTCTTGGAGGTGGAGTTCCTCACCAAGGGAGCAGAATGAGGAGGGGAAGTAGCTGCAAGCTCTTAGCTAGCCCTGCTACAGAGGCGGCGTGGCGGCTTGGAGGCCTGGGGTTCCTCCCCTTTGGGCTTCCCGACAGTCTCTGCCCCAGTGACTTCACCTCCGCCAAGCTCCTCCTGCCTCTCCTCTACAAGCTCTTCATCATCATCATCATCATCATCTTCGGTTTCATCATCATCATCATCATCATCATCGTCGGCACCTCTAGCGGCGCCATGGCCCTCGCAGCTTCTAACCTCTGAGCCTTAGCGATCCTGTTGGCAATGTATGCCTCTTCCTCAGTCATTGTGGCTTTGAAAAGATCGGTCTCTTCCTGCTCAGCCAACTCCGTCAATCCAGAGGCCTATTTCACCTCATCTGCCAGCGTGGGCAATTTCTAGCTCCCCTTGACTCCCTTGGCGGAGCACTCAGGCATCCACTCCAAGATAGAGCTCCTCTTTGAGTTGATGTGCAGAGGCACAACTGTGTCCGACAGGTGGAACGTGCCAAGTCTCCGGAACAACTACTGGCAGAGCCATGCGTGACCCATCACTGTCAAGTTTTTGCCACGCTCGGAATACAGCCGCATACTATCAGCAGCATTTTGGTACTCCCAGGCAGGCCTGTTCCTCTGCTGCAGTGGGGCAATTCGACTACGGTGGAAATCGACACCGACCATTTCTATGGTCAGACCGGCATCCTTCAAGCGAGCAATTCTATTCAAAGAAGAGCGGAGCTTCTTCTCAGTAGCGCTAAACTTCTTCCATTCATCGTTGCGCTCAATCCTTTTCGTCTGTGGCTGACAGAACGCTGGGAAGTCCTTTTCCTGGATCCAGCACCAGCTTCCTCTCCACTCATCCCATTTGTCGAGGAGTTTTCCAAGAAGATAATCCCTATGGTTGTTCCTTCCCCTCGGGAACCATGTCACGCTCCAAGACATCGACTTTTCCTCGACCCGGGGGATGAAGAAATGGCGGCACAAGTCCACACTGGGGACGACCTCAATAAAATTATCGTAGAGATGGGCAAAGACCGCCTTACATGTCATGGCATTGGAAGTGAAATCTAGCAGCCTGAACCCGAAGGTGGACATCATCTCGCAAAAGAAATCCGAATATGGGGGCAACAAGCCGTAGTAGAAGTATGTGCAGAAGAAGGGGTAGGAATTTGCCAGCGCATTGGGGCTATCGGGGATAACCTTGGGGACTTTGTGATCCCCGGTTTCCCTCCCCCACATATATGCATACCTTTTGATCAGGACATCTGAAGACAGTGACAACGGCGAGAAGGCGACGTTCTCCTGCCTATGCCGCTCCAAGTCCTCTAGCTCCTGCCTCTTCTTCTCCGCCTTGGGATCGAGCGGTTTGGACACTTTATTCCCCTTTAGAGCAGCCGCTTTCGGCACCATTGTGGACTCGAAGAAGGAGGAGGCGAGAGGGCCTGGGGTCGAGGTGGATTGATGGCGGCGGTAGTGGCAATAGATGTGTTTCTATGGCGAGAGGAGGAAGACGAAGCAGGGGGAATGAGAGTGAATGAGCAACGCCCTTTTTGTGGTTTCCTTTTTATAGGGAATATGCGAAGGGGCTGGCTCTTCACCGTCCTCCCTAGCCGCGCCCCTCACAGCCGCGCCATGATGGATAACCGCAATAGAGACCCACGTTCCCATGCCCCGTGTTTGATGCGCGGATGGGACGTGTGTCAGTGAGGATTGATAAGTCTCCGTCGTATCTATAATTTTTGATCGTTCCATGCCAATATTCTACAACTTTTATATACTTTTGGCAACTTTTTATACTATTTTTTGGGACTAACATATTGATCCAGTGCCCAGTGCCAGTTCCTATCTATTGCATATTTTTTGTTTCGCAGAAAACCCATATCAAACGGAGTCCAAACAGGATAAAAACAGATGGAGAATTATTTTGGAATATTTGTGATTTTTAGGAGGAAGAATCAACGCGAGACGGTGCCCGAGGGGGCCAGGAGATAGGGGGCGCGCCCCAGGGAGGCAGGTGCGCCCTGGACTCTCCTAGGCCCCCCGTAAGGCGGTTGACGCTCTTCTTTTGCCGCAAGAAAGCTAATTTTATGAGAAAGATCTGGGCGAAAGATTCACCCCAATCGGAGTTACGGATCTCCGGATATAGAAGAAACGGTAAAGGGGCAGAATCTGAGAACGCAGAAACAGAGAGATAGATCCAATCTCAGAGGGGCTCTCGTCCCTCCCAAGCCATGGGAGCCAAGGACCATAGGGGAAACCCTTCACCCATCTAGGGAGAAGGTCAAGGAAGAAGAAGAAGAAGGGGGGCTCTCTCCCCATTGCTTCCGATGGCGCCGGAGCGCTGCCGGGGGCCATCATCATCACCGCAATCTTCACCAACACCTCCATCATCTTCACCAACATCTCCATCAGCTTCCCCCTTCTATCTACAATGGTCCACTCTCCCGCAACCCTCTGTACCCTCTACTTGAACATGGTGCTTTATGCTTCATATTATTATCCAATGATGTGTTGTCATCCTATGATGTCTGAGTAGATTTCCGTTGTCCTATCGGTGATTGATGAATTGCTATGATTGGTTTGAGTTGCATGTTTTATTATTGGTGCTGTCCTATGGTGCCCTCCGTGTCGTGCAAGCGTGAGGGATTCCCGCTGTAGGGTGTTGCAATGCGTTCATGATTCGCTTATAGTGGGTTGCGTGAGTGACTGAAACACAAACCCGAGTACGGGGATTATTGTGTATGGGATAAAGGGGACTTGATACTTTAATGCTATGGTTGGGTTTTACCTTAATGAATCTTTAGTAGTTGTGGATGCTTGCTAGAGTTCCAATCATAAGTGCATATGATCCAAGTAGATAAAGTATGTTAGCTTATGCCTCTCCCTCAAATAGAATTGCAATAGTGATTACCGGTCTTGTAATGTAGTCAATTGCTTAGGGACAATTCCACAACTCCTACCACCACTTTTCCACACTCTCCATATTTACTTTATTGCATCTTTATTTAAACATCCCCTACTTTTTATTTACGTGTTCTTTATTATCTTGCAAACCTATCCTATCACACCTTCAAAGTACTTCTAGTTTCATACTTGTTCTAGGTAAGGCGAACACTAAGCGTGCGTAGAGTCGTATCAGTGGCAGATAGGACTTCAGAGAATATTTGTTCTACCTTTAGCTCCTCGTTGGGTTCAACACTCTTATTTATCGAAAGAGGCTACAACTATCCCGTATACTTGCGGGTTATCAAGACATTTTTCTGGCGCCGTTGCCGGGGAGTCATAGCGTGGGGTGAATACTCTCGTGTGTGCTTGTTTGCTTTATCACTAAGTAATTTTTATTTGCTGTTCTGAGTTGTTCTCTATCTTTAGTTATGGATATGGAACATGAAATACCAAAAAAATAGGTGTACTTGCTATTCATGGAGATGGGGTAACTCCTAAAACCCTCGATTCTCATTATGTGAGAGATATTATGTACTACTTTGATAATCCTGAGAAAACCCCATTCAACTTTATAATGGGAGACACGTTGGATCAACGTGAATACTTTAGGGATTATCGCTCGACAAAAAAGGGAAACTATTATGGGATCAATTTATTATGTTGTGTTGGTATGCCCGGGATCTATGCTTGAGATATGATATTACTTGTTGCTCAAGGATGAAGGCTCCACACCTTCCCTTTTCATGCAAATTTAATGATAATGAAACCTTAGCTTCTTATGCTAATGGTATATATGATTACTATGATGTTGAACAAATAGAAGAATTTGTTGCTTTTAAGGTTGCTTATGAAATTGAATCTTTGTTTGAAAAGTATGAAACTTTTGATGATGATGGTGTTTATAGGCCTGGAAATCTTACTATACTTACATATTGCTATGAAAATTATGAATACAATTACTATATTAATGCATTTATGGAGAAAGTCTCCGCTGTCCAAGAAGAGACTAATATTTTACAGGAAGCTATGGAAGAAGAAATTGATGAAACTATGAGCTCATTGAATGAAAAAGATGATGAGGAGAGCGAAGAACAAAAGGAGGAAGAGCGGATTGATCACCCGTGCCCACCTTCTAATGAGAGTAACTCTTCAACTCATACATTGTTTAATTCCCCTTCATGCTTATCGAAGGATGATTGCTATGATGATTGTTATGACCCCGTTGATTCTCTTGAAATATCCCTTTTTGATGATGTTTGCTATGCTTGTGGCCAAGATGACAATATGAATTATGCTTGTGGAGATGAACTTGCTATAGTTCCTTATGTTAAACATGAAATTGTTGCTATTGCACCCACGCATGATAGTCCTATTATCTTTTTGAATTCTCCAAACTGCACTATATTGGAGAAGTTTGTGCTTATTAAGGATTATATTGATGGGTTACCTTTTACCATTGCACATGATGATTTTGATGAATGTAATATGCATGTGCTTGTTGCTCCTACTTGCAATTATTATGAGAGAGGAACTATTTCTCCACCTCTCTATGTTTCCCATACTATGAAATTGCAAGAAACTGCTTATACTAAGCATTGGCCTTTACTATGTGTGCATGAATTGTTCTCTTATGACATGCCGATGCATAGGAAGAGAGTTAGACTTCGTTGTTGCATGATGTATGTTACTTTGTGCTCACTACTAAATTACAAATCATTGTTAATTAAAATTGGCTTTGATATACCTTGGGATCCGGGTGGATTCATTACTTGAGCACTAAATGTCTAGCTTAATGGCTTTAAAGAAAGCGCTGCCAGGGAGACAACCCGGAAGTTTTAGAGAGTCATCTATTTCTGTTGAGTGCTTTCATATAGTTTAAAAAAAAGAGGGGAACCTAAAAACTTTTCAAAAATGAAAGTGAAAGTGAGAAAGACAAGCATTGTTGAAGTGGGAGCTAGCCTTGAACTTTGTTCATGCTCACGAAAACTTTGTGAATCTTGATTACAGAAACTTTTCAACAAAAATAATTATCCCCATTTATAATTCCATTGTATTATAAAAATAATGTGCCAAGGTTTGCCTTTAGGATGTTTACAATGCTTGTTGGTTTGTAGAGTGAGGACAGAAACTTCGGCTGTAGTGCGCGATTTTACATTTTTAACTGGAACGTCAAACGGTTCTGATTCCTTTTTAATTGTATTTATATACAACTTGTTTATTGTTCCTAATTTTAGTAGAATTTTTGGGGTACCAGAAGTATGGTGGATTTTCAGATTTCTACAGACTGTTCTGTTTTTGACAGATTCTGTTTTTGATGCATAGTTTGCTTGTTTTGATGAATCTATCAATTTATATCAGTGGATTAAGCCATGGAAAAGCTATATTACAGTATACACAATGCAAAAACAAAATATGAATTGGTTTACAACAGTACTTAGAGTGGTGATTTGCTTTATTATACTAACGGATCTTACCGAGTTTTCTGTTGAAGTTTTGTGTGGATGAAGTGTCTAATCGAGGAGGTCTCGATATGAGGAAAAGGAAGAGAGGCAAGAGCTCAAGCTTGGGGATGCCTGAGGCACCCCAATTAAATATTCAAGGAGACTCAAGCATCTAAGCTTGGGGATGCCCCGGAAGGCATCCCCTCTTTCTTCAACAAGTATCGGTATGTTTTCGAATTCGTTTCGTTCATGCATTATGTGCAAGTCTTGCATTTAGTTTTCATTTTTTTTATGCACCATGCTGGTATGAGATAGTCCTTGGTTGATTTATAGAATGCTCATTGCACTTCACTTAAATCTTTTGAGTATGGCTTTATAGAATGTTTCATGTGCTTCACTTATATCATTTGAAGTTTGGATTGCCTGTTTCCCTTTACATAGAAAACCGCCATTTGTAGAATGCTCTTTTGCTTCACTTATAATTGTTAGAGCATGGGCATATCTTTTGTAGAAAGAATTAAACTCTCTTGCTTCACTTATATCTATTTAGAGACATCGCAGGAATTGGTCAATCACATGCTTAGTCATAAAATCCTACATAAACTTGTAGATCCCTGAATATGATATGTTTGATTCCTTGCAATAGTTTTGCGATATAAAGATGGTGATATTAGAGTCATGCTAGTGGGTGGTTGTGGATTGTAGAGACACTTGTGTTGAGGTTTGCAAGTCACGTAGCATGCACGTATGGTAACCGTTGTGTGACAAATTTGAAGCATGGGGTGTTTCTTTGATTGTCTTCCTTATGAGTGGCGGTCGGGGATGAGCGATGGTCTTTTCCTACCAATCTATCCCCTAGGGGCATGCATAGTAGTACTTTGCTTCGAGGGCTAATAAACTTTTGCAATAAGTATATGAGTTCTTTATGACTAATGTGAGTCCATGGATTATACGCACTTTTACCTTTCCATCATTGCTAGCCTCTTCGGTACCGTGCATTGCCCTTTCTCACCTCGAGAGTTGGTGCAAACTTCGCCGGTGCATCCAAACCCCGTGATACGATACGCTCTATCACGCATAAGCCTCATTATATCTTCCTCAAAACAGCCACCATACCTACCTATCCTGGCATTTCCATAGCCATTCCGAGATATATTGCCATGCAACTTCCATCATCATCATATACATGACTTGAGCATTTATTGTCATATTGCTTTGCATGATCATAAGATAGCTAGCATGATGTTTTCATGGCTTGTCCTTTTTTTGATGTCATTGCTATGCTAGATCATTGCACATCCCGGTACACCGCTGGAAGCATTCATATTGAGCCATATCTTTGTTCTAGTATCGAGTTGTAATATTGAGTTGTAAGTAAATAAAAGTGTGATGATCATCATTATAGAGCATTGCCCCATGAAAAAAAAGAAAAGAAAGAAAAAAAAGAGGAAAGGCCAAAGAAGCCTAAATAAAAAAGGGGGCCAAAGAAGCCCACCGAAAAAAGAGAAAAAAAGAAAAAAGAAAAAAGAAGAAAGAAGAAAATAAATAAAAAGGGGCAATGTTACTATCTCTTTTTCCACACTTGTGCTTCAAAGTAGCACCATGTTTTTTCATATAGTGAGTCTCATAGGTTGTCATTTTCATATACTAGTGGGAATTTTCATTATAAAACTTGGCTTGTATATTCCAACGATGGGCTTCCTCAAATGCCCTAGGTATTCATGAGCAAGCAAGTTGGATGCACACCCACTTAATTTCTTTTGTTGAGCTTTCATACACTTATAGCTCTTAGTGCATCCGTTGCATGGAAATCCCTACTCCTCGCATTGACATCAATTGATGGGCATCTCCATAGCCCGTTGATTAGCTGCGTTGATGTGAGACTTTCTCCTTTTTTTGTCTTCTCCACATAACCTCCAGCATTATATTCTATTCCACCTATAGTGCTATATCCATAGCTTGTGCTCATATATTGCGTGAGGGTTGAAAAAGCTAAAGCGCGTTAAAAAGTATGAACCAATTTCTCGGCTTGTCATCAGGGTTGTGCATGATGGGGGCATTTTGTGTGACGAAAATGAAGCATGGCCAAATTATATGATTTTGTAGGGATAAGCTTGCTTTGGCCTTGTTGTTTTGAAAAGACATGATTGATGTATTGGTACGCTCAAAGTATTATCGTTTTTATGTCAAATGATAGACTATTGCTTTGAATCACTCGTGTCTTAATATTCATGCCATGATTAGACATATGATCAAGATTATGCTAGGTAGCATTCCACATCAAAAATTATCTTTTTATCATTTACCTACTCGAGGACGAGCAGGAATTAAGCTTGGGGATGCTGATACATCTCCATTGTATTTATAATTTTTGATTGTTCCATGCCAATATTCTACAACTTTTATATACTTTTGGCAAGATTTTATACTATTTTTTGGGACTAACATATTGATCCAGTGCCCAGTGCCAGTTCCTGTCTGTTGCATATTTTTTGTTTCGCAGAAACCCTATATCAAACAGAGTCCAAACGGGATAAAAACGGACGGAGAATTATTTTGGAATATTTGTGATTTTTGGGAGGAAGAATCAACATGAAACGGTGCCCGAGGGGGCCAGGAGATAGGGGGCGCGTCGCAGGGAGGCAGGCACGCCCTGGACTCTCCTGGGGGCCCCGTAAGGCTGTTGACGCTCTTCTTTTGCCGCAAGAAAGCTAATTTTATGAGAAAGATCTGGGCGAAAGATTCACCCCAATCGGAGTTACGGATCTCCGGATATAAAAGAAATGGTAAAGGGGCAGAATCTGAGAACGCAGAAACAGAGAGATAGATCCAATCCCGGAGGGGCTCTCGTCCCTCCCAAGCCATGGGAGCCAAGGACCAGAGGGTAAACCCTTCTCCCATCTAGGGAAAAGGTCAAGGAAGAAGAAGAATAAGGGGGCTCTCTCCCCCTTGCTTCCGGTGGCGCCGGAGCGCTGCCGGGGGCCATCATCATCACTGCGATCTTCACCAACACCTCCATCATCTTCACCAACATCTCCATCACCTTCCCCCTTCTATCTATAGCGGTCCACTCTCCCGTAACCCTCTGTACCCTCTACTTGAACATGGTGCTTTATGCTTCATATTATTATCCAATGATGTGTTGCCATCCTATGATGTCTGAGTAGATTTCCGTTGTCCTATCGGTGATTGATGAATTGCTATGATTGGTTTGATTTGCATGTTTTATTATTGGTGCTGTCCTATGGTGCCCTCTGTGTCGTGAAAGCGTGAGGGATTCCCGCTGTAGGGTGTTGCAATGCGTTCATGATTTGCTTATAATGGGTTGCATGAGTGACTGAAACACAAACCCGAGTAAGGGGATTATTGCGTATGGGATAAAGAGGACTTGATACTTTAATGCTATGGTTAGATTTTACCTTAATGAATCTTTAGTAGTTGCGGATGCTTGCTAGAGTTCCAATCATAAGTTCATATGATCCAAGTAGATAAAGTATGTTAGCTTATGCCTCTCCCTCAAATACAATTGCAATAGTGATTACCGGTCTAGTAATGTTGTCAATTGCTTAGGGACAATTCCACAACTCCTACCACCACTTTTCCACACTCGCTATATTTACTTTATTGCATCTTTATTTAAACAGCCCCTACTTTTTATTTATGTGTTCTTTATTATCTTGCAAACCTATCCTATCACACTTCAAAGTACTTCTAGTTTCATACTTGTTCTAGGTAAGGCGAACACTAAGCGTGCGTAGAGTCGTATCAGTGGCAGATAGGACTTGAGAGAATATTTGTTCTACCTTTAGCTCCTCATTGGGTTCGACACTCTTACTTATCAAAAGAGGCTACAACTATCCCGTATACTTGCGGGTTATCAAGGATCGTCATGATTCCATATTACAGCAGAAGATTATAACAGTTGTTTCTCGCCACATGTGTCCGTCCATGTTTTTGGGCATAACCCAACGACGCCTCGGATGCGCGTGTGGCCCAGGCCCGGGGGCTCCTGTTAGTGCACTAAGAATGGGGCCCTTAGTGCCCCAGACTTATGCACGGACGATGGCAGCATTCCTGGCAAGGGGCTTTGGCGGGGACCAACTCAAGCTCGAGAAGTAGCTCTTCGTGAGATCAAAGAGCGCATCAAGAAGACCAACAAAACTTACATAAACGAAACTTACATTTTTGCCACTATGGTAACCCCTTGAACGATAAAAGGAGGGCCAAGCCAGCCTTTACAGGGGTTTGAACCCTTTGCAACCACATGCATACGTATTGATGCAATTGTCCTCCCCTTGCGACTTGCTGGAGGAGAGCGCTTTGTGTACCTTTACACACACCCATCAATACACCAAAGCTAGAGTAGGGTTTTATGCTTTTCAAAGGCCCGAACTGGGTAAAAACCGCATGCGTCCCTTGTTGTCTTTGCTCTTTGCGTCGTGTGCATCCCCCTCACCGAACCAGGAAAGGGGCAGCATTGCCCCATAGATTGCCGGCTCCACACCACCAATCCGCATACCCCGAGGTGACAATAATTAGGATTATTTATGGTGATTTTCGTAGTTTGAGGAGCTCATGTATTCACTATGTGTTAATGCTTTGTTTCGGTTCTCTATTAAAAGGAGGCCTTAATATCCCTTAGTTTCATTATGGACCCCACTGCCATGGGAGGGTAGGACAAAAGATGTCATGCAAGTTCTTATTATAAGCACGTATGTCTATATACGGAATACATGCCTACATTACATTGATGGATTGGAGATAGTTCTGCGTCGCCCTAGGTTATGACTGTTATATGATGAATATTATCCAACATTATCACTGATCCAATGCCTATGAGCTTTTCAGATATTGTTTCTTCCTAAGTTACTATTGCTGCTACTACTCTCACAATTGCTACAAAACTATTGCTGCTACTGTTACTGTTACTATTATTTATGCTTCCATCAAATTACCATACTACTGTGCTACTGATCACTCTGCTGCAGATATTAAGTCTCTAGATGTGGTTGAATTGCTAAGACTTGCAAATATTCTTGAGCTCCCCTTGTGTTGAATCAATAAATTTGGGTTGAATACTCTACCGTCGAAAACTATTGCGATCCACTATAGTTGTGGGTTATCAGGGGTCCTAACCTAGTCGGCCCATTATCCTTGGGTTGGGCCGATGGACCCTCACTCATGGTCAAGATGGGATCCAGAGGTCATACACAGGAGGCGTGATCAACACTAACTCCACCGAAGACTTGACGTATACTCCAAGATCTCTATCGCTGCCTTGCTCCTATATACTGAGCTTGCAACCCTAGATACCCTTCCTAGCATGTACATAAGCCATAGGGTTTAGCCCGTAGAGGAGACATCAACACAAAATCATTCACCTAGCCCTAGAGTTAGACCACATATTACGATCTCGAGGTAGATCAACTTTATACTTGATACATCTTCGTATAAACAAGAGGATGACGTAGGGTTTTACCTCCATCAAGAGGGCTTGAACCTAGGTTAACATGATCTCCTTCATTCTTGTTACCCTTGATTCGAGATCCATAGCTCGGGACCCCCTACCCTGAGGTCTCCCAGTTTTGACACCGCACTGGAGAATGGAGTTTGGGGCCACGTGGTCGAAGTTGAGCCCATAGTAGAACATTAACCCACGCACAAAGGGGTGTAGTGGGAACCCTAACCCTTGGATGAGGTGGGGGACAAAGACTACCTGCTCCCCAGCATTGGGAGTGGGCACTCCTGGCCAGCGGCTGGAGCACGGGCGGTGATGTCGGCGGTCAGATATCCGACGCCGCGCAGCTCCAGGATGGTGCCATATGTCACGATGGAATCCCCCAGTGCCCCTTGAGGGTGTCGGCCATGGCTAGTGAAGAGGATGATGGACTCGCTAAGGAAAAAAGGGGTGTGGGGTCGGATCTGGGCGCTGGAGCTAGACGAAGCATTAGATGGGGAGAATGGGAGCATGGTAGGTTGTGCTGCCCTCTCTTTTGCTCTTACAGGCTTTTGAAAGGCCAAGAGTCCTTTGTTGCGCCGATAAAAATGCCACTCCCACGAAATATGTCATTAAGCATATGGGGGGAAACCAAATATTGATGATATACCTGAGAAACAGGCACGATCTCCACCTCGATGGGATGTGCCAGTAAAAGGCTGCCTCGGGCTGCAATTTAAGGGAAGCAGTAACTACTCGACCTATCGTGGGGTGAACCATTTTGATAAAGTTATCAGACTGACTGCAACCATTCACACTGAGATGCTTGGCCATTAATGCTAAGTCATTCGATCTCTTCGGGCAAGGGATACAGGTTCAGTTGAGCTTCGGCTGGGTCGCTCCTTTGAAGGGGACCAAAAATTACAAGGAACTCGTTTGTCAAGCCTAGGACTCTGGATCTGAGGTTGCTATCGTTAGAAAGGTCGTCCTTGGTGTAGAAGACCGGTTCGGGGGCTACTGGCGGTGTCCTGGATTAGGGGATCCTAACCTAGTTGGCCCATTCGCCTCGGGTTGGGCTGATGGACCCTCATTTGTGGTCAAGATGGGCTCTGGAGGCCTACACAGGAGGCGTGATCAAGAATACCTCCACCGAAGACTTGACGTATACTCCAAGATCTCTACGTCGCCTTGCTCCTAGATCAACACCAACATCCATGGGAGCATTTATGCCCCGGCCAGCTCTTTGTGTTCGGTAGTATGGTCTTCTATGCCGACCCAATGGGTCATCTGGCCTCTATCAAGAAGTACACCCCAGGTCGGATCATGACCTTCGATGGCCTTGAGTACACCACAGATTCCCATGGTGAACTCATCCTGTCGGGATTGGCCCTATATCGAACTAAGAGCTCATCCAGCTCCGGAGGCTCGACTCCGGGACCGATCTCCATCGCGACGCCCGCAGAGACCCCCATAACTGCCCCGGCGAGTCTCCTTCCAATCTCCAGTATGGACATAGATCCGGCTCCCACCTGTGAAACTATGTCAGGGTTAGAACTGACCTCGGCACCGAATCTGGAACCACTCCCTGATCCCCTTCGTGCCGAAGACATGTCAAGTTATACACCAGGCATACTTCGAGTTAGCCCCACTTACAACCCAGCGATGAACCCCAAAGAGCTATCTCACATCAATGAGATGCTTGATTGTATCCAGAGTATGTCCATCTTGGACAACAAGACTTTGGTTTACGATCAAGTCAGACTTAAAGCCAACGATCGGGAAATTTACATGCCACCCGCCACCCACCTAGTCGCCACGGTCGATGATTTAACCGACGCACTAGACTACAGCAAGGCCATGGACATGGATGAAGATGTTGATGGCCCCACAGAAGATACCTCGCCTCTAGTAAACACCGACAGGTGGACTCCTACATCTACTTATGATGTCTACATGGTGGACACCCCCAATTCCCCTCCAAGACATCGGTGAAGACGCAGAAAAGGCAAAAATGGGGAACCTAGTGGCAATAATGCAACCACCGATAACGGCGAAGCAGAAGACGGTGATGCTGACAACCCCGAGGGATACCATCAAGCTTCTCTAGTGCGGAAAGGCACACCCGAAGGACATGTTGAGGACTTAGATCCCCACGACCTCTTTGAAGGGGCCAATGACAACTACATGCCGGAATTCGAGGAGGATGAAAGCCTCGGTACCGAGGACTTCGTCGTCCCCGAGGACCCTTTCAAACAGGAGAACTTTCGGCTGCCTCATTGCGATGGCTCGGAGCATGAAACGCAAGTAGCAGTTGTTGCAAGCTAACACCGATGCACTGAATAAAAAGTGGGTCGGAGTGCTCTTCGGCGGACAAGACAAGGAAGACCGGAGCCGTAGCGCACTAAAATCATACCCACGCAGGCGTCTCCTATCGGAGTTTCATGAGGAACTCGCTGATGACCATGACAGACCCCCTAGAGGTCGGGACAGGCCAATGCAGGAAAACCTCAATGACCGGCCACCTCTACGCCGTTATGGCAAGGACCCCATGGATTACCTAGGTCCTCATGACATTCAACATCGCATCGAGGCAAATAGGGCACCTCCTCGGTCCATCTACGGATCAAGAGGACGTGCGCCCGCTGGGCTCGACGGCCATGAAGCCTGGATGGACAGGAACAGTGCCTGAGACCAGGCCTAATCACGGCTCTCTCCCGACCTCCGACGAGATGCTCCTCAGTTCTGAGGTCCATCCCACCCGATATGTTTCACAGACAGGGTAATGGAACATCAATTCCCTGAAGGATTTAAGCCCATCAATATAGAATCATATGATGGCACCACCAACCTAGCAGCAATGGAGATGATCTCCATGCCATTAATATTTGCCTCTCAAACTAAATGGGATGACTAGGCATTGGCTTAACAGCCTGCCTCCTCATTCTACCGGCAGCTAGGAGGCCCTAGAGGATGCTTTTCGAGCAAACTTTCAGGACACGTACGTCCAACCTTCGAACATTGATGACCTTAGCCGTGACACCCAGTAGCCAGGTGAATCAGCCCCAAAGTTCTAGAACAGGTTCCTCACCAAGAAGAACCAGATCATAGACTGCTTCGATGAAGAGGCCATCGCCGTGTTTAAGAACAACATCCGAGATGAGTGGTTGGCCCGCTAGCTCGGCCAAGATAAGCCGACGACTATGACAGCCCTCACCTCACTTATGACTTGCTTTTGTGTGGGAGAGGACAGTTGGCTTGCCCATAGTACTCACAACGATGAGGCAGGCACCTCGGAAACATGCAACACCAATGGAAAACCCAAGCACAATAAAAAAAAGTGTCGATACAAAAATGGTGGAAGCGATACGGAAGACGTTGCACTCAACACGTGGTTCGCCGGACCTAAGTCCAGACAGGAAAGGAAGCCCTTTAAGGAGTGCAAGAGCCTAAGCTTGGGGATTCCCGAGGCACCCCAAGGTAATATTCAAGGACTCCCAAGCAACTAGGGATGCCCTAGAAGGCATCCCCTCTTTCTTTTGCCGACCATCGCTAATTTTACTTGGAGCTATATTTTTATTCGTCACATATTAAGAGTTTTTCTTGGAGCGTCGTGTATTATATGAGTCTTTGCTTTGTTTGCTGTTTAGTTTGTCAAAATCATCTTTGCTGGACACACCTATTTGAGAGAGGCACACATTTATCATGATTTGTTAGAATACTCTATGTACTTCACTTACATATTTTGAGATAGGCAGCTGCTCTAGTGCTTCACTTATATCTTTTTAGCGCAGTAGTGATTAAATTTTGAAGAAATATTTGCACTCTCATGCTTCACTTATATATTTTTGTGAGTTGATAATAGTAATGGTAATTTGCACAATATATGAATTTGGTCCCAAAGTGATGAATATTCAAGAGGGATATAATAAAAACTTTCATGAAAGATCATTGGATAAGATAAGTTTGATTCATTGCAATAGTTTTGCGATATGGAGTGATAATATGTGAGTCATGTTAGTGAGTAATTGTGGTTTAGTAAGAATATTTGTGTTAAGGTTTGTGATTCCCTATGCATGCACGTAAAGTCAATAGTTATGCAACGAAATTATTGTTCCTACTTATGGTGCACTATTCAGTGTTAGTTATGTTCAATGCATGTTTATGACCATTTTTGCTTTTTGGTTCGTCGCTTCTTAATCTATTTGCTATCCTTAATTTGTACTGACTGGGAATGTTGCTTGTGCATCCAATTCCTCAAACCCAAAGTTGTGCCAAATGAGTCCACCATACCTACCTATATGTGGTATTTTCATGCCGTTCCAAGTAAATTTGCATGTGCCAACTCTAATTTTTAAAAATAATTTTCTGTTTTGTGTGCCCGTACCGCTCATGAAGGGGTAGGGGATGGCCAATATTTTCCATGCTAGGTGTTTTATTCTCGTGATGAGTGTTTATTCACTTGTCATTGCATGAGAAAGTGGTAGGTAATAGGGATGCCCAGTCCTGAAATGAAAATATAATAATATGATGAAAGTAATAAATTCCTTAGAAAGTGTTGGTACGAAAGGCACCCGTGGATACGGCTAGCCATGGATTGTGAAAGAATGGTGGAAAGGAAATAAACTTTATTTTCTGTTTGGCAACCGCCTATAATGTGTCTAGCATGGAAGATATTGGGAATTCTCGGTCATTTTTGTTGACAGGAAAAAGCATGCCTCTCAAAATAATTTTATCTCTCTAATTTAAGCCTTGAGCTCTGGCACCTCTGCAAATCTCTGCTTCCCTCACAAAGGGCCTATCTATTTACTTTTATGCAATTTTTATTTTTATTTTGAGTCTCCATCTTCTCTTGCAAAGCACCAACTAGAGAGCACTATTGTCATACTTGTGCATTGGGTGTAGCTAATATTGAGTGTGTTTCATGAATGGACCAATGATTGAGCATAATGGGCTAAGGATAACTTTCTTTAGCGTTGATATTTTGAAAGACATGGTTGCTTGTTAGTACGCTTGAGTATTCATGTCTTCATGTCAAACTATAGACTATTGCTTTGAATCATTCAAGTTCAAATGTCCATGCCACAAAAGAAAAGACTATATGATGAATATGATAGGTAGCATTCCACATAAAAAATTCTTATTTCATCATTTACATACTCGAGGACGAGTAGGAATTAAGCTTGGGGATGCTTGATACGTCTCTAACATATCTATAATTTTTTATCATTCCATGCTATTTGTACAAATTTTGGATGTTTTATATACACTTACAAGCAATTATATATCATTTTGGGGGACTAAGCTATTAACTTAGTGCCCAGTGCCAGTTGTTGTTTGTTGCTTTTTTTTGTTTTTCAGGATATCAGTACCAAATGAAGTCCAAATGCCACGAAACTTTTTGGAGATTTTTTTTCCGGGCATAAGAGACCGTGGAAGCTTTGGGAGGGGACGAGAAGATGGAACAGTGGCCCACGAGGCACCAGGGCATGCCCAGGGGGGTAGGGCGTGCCTTGGTGGCTCATGGGGCCCACATGGCTCCGTCTGACCTAACTCGCTTCTATAAATTCTCTAAAATCGGGAAACCAACAGAGGAGTCCCCGAAATACTTTTTTCGTCGCTGCAAGTTCCTATTCTCGAGAGATATCATATAGACGCCTTTTTCAGCACTGTCAGAGAGGGAATCAATCACGGAGGGGCTCTACATCAACCTTGTTGCCCTTCCGGTGATGTGTGAGTAGTTTACCACAGACCTACGGGTCCATAGTTAGTAGCTAGATGGCTTATTCTCTCTATTTGATGTAATGATTACTTTTTGCGGTGTGTTTGTTGGGATCCGATGAATTCTGAGTTTACGATCAGATTATCCATGAATATTATTTGAGTTTACTCTGAACTATTTTATGCATGATTATTATAGCTTCGTATTTCTCTCTGATCTATTGATATGGTTTGGCCAACTAGATTGATTTATCTTGTAAAGGGGGGAGGTGCTTTGTAATGGGTTCGATCATGCGGTGCTCAATCCCAGTGATAGAAGGGGACGTGACAAGTATTGTATTGTTCCTATTAAGGATAAAAAATATGGGGTTTATTCATGCGTGAGTTTAATTTGTCTACATCATGTCATCTTACTTAAGGTGTTACTACGTTCTTTATGAACTTAATACTCTAGATGCATGTTGGATAGTGGTCAATGTGTGGAGTAATAGTAGTAGATGCAGGCAAGAGTCAGTCTACTTATCTCGGATGTGATGCCTATATACATGATCATTGCCTTGGATATCATCATGATTATTTGATTTTCTATTGATTGCCCAACAGTAATTTGTTTACCCACCTTATGCTATTTTAAAGAGAGAAGCCTCTAGTGAAAACTATGGCCCCCGGGTCTACCTTTATCACATATTAAAATCCTAAAAATACCTTGCTGCAATTTTACTTTATTTATTTTATTTTGTATTTTTGTTTGATCTATCTATCTATCACCATACAATTTAATCTTGCAACTATCCGCCAAGGGATTGACGACCCCTTGTTCACGTTGGGTGCAAGGATTTGTTATTTTGTGTGCAGGTGTTGTTAACGAGTTGTTCCGTCATTCTCCTACTGGATTGATAACCTTGGTTTCATAAATGAGGGAAATACTTATCTCTACTGTACTGCAGCATCCCCTCCTTTTCGGGGAAATCCCAACGCAGCTCACAAGTAGCAGTGGACCACCCATAAGGGTCAATATCGTCATAGACCATTGGATTGGCAACATAATGCAAGGCATAGCTCTCTCCATCTGAATCTTGCGATGACATGACACCCGATCTGCTAGAAAAATAACCCAAAACAAGAACATGGGAGAAACTTGCGGTACGGTGGGCAAAACATACGAGAGTATGTATAATGATTTCTTATCTTGGAAAACAAGTATTCGGGAAGAAAACGGAGTCGGGAAGGCACACGAGGGGCCCACAAGGCAACCCGGCGCACCCTGTTGCATCGTGACCTCCTTGTGGGTCCCCTCGGCTTGTTTTTATTTTTGTATTTTTTTCTAATATTCCAAAACAGACAGAAATAAATTTTATGGAATTTTTTGAGTCGGTTTATTTACCATGTTGCATACCTATTCATTTTCAGGGTTCTGGGGTGTTCCAGAGGTATCTCTTATTGGTCCGTCCGGTGTCATAGTTGAATATATTAGTTTCAACATTAACGGGTGTACCTGAGATATAGTGTTCAACTTTTTTCCCATTAACCACTCTTAGATTAGTGCCCTCGGCATTATTGATCTTCATAGCTCTGGAACGATAAACTTCTTCGACGATATATCACTACAAAAAAAATACACTTCCGTGATGATACGTGTTTGTCACAGTAGGTTGCGTTTTTTGTCATGCATGTATATCCATGACGATTTTATGAAAGAATCAAGATAGTCATACTTGTGATGTCATAGAAGTGTGCCATGACATTACCAAAATTATCATCACGGAAGTGTCCACTTCCATGACGATAAATCGCGCGTCACAGAAGTGCTTTCGTCAAGGGTGACTGACACGTGGCATCCACCGTAACGGAACGCCGTTAAGCTATCGGGTCGGATTTTGGATCCGATAACCCGTTAACAGCCCTGACCAATGTGAAATTTCCACGTGTAAAATTTTGATTGGCCGAAGGGAACACATGTCAGCTCGTCAGTGGGCCAGATGTCGCCCGTCCATTGGAGGAGACATGGCTATGATACGTCGACACGTGGCTGGGCCCAACAGAGGCCCATATAGGTTAAAAAGGTCGGCCCAGTCAAAGGCCCGTAGTACTTAATCAGGTACTAGTGGGCCAGCCCAATAATGGCCTGCTTAATAAAGGCCCATTTACGGCCCGAAGCCAGATCTGGCCCGTTAATTGTTCGCCCAATATTTGGGCCCATTTACGGCCCGAAGCCAGATCTGGCCCGTTAATTGTTCGCCCAATATTTGGGCCCATTTGCGGCCCGAAGCCAGATCTGGCCCGTTAATTGTTCGCCGAATATTTGGGCCCAACTATAGCCTAGTGACTTTCGGCCTGTTAGAGGCCTGATGTAGACATGGGCCCATTTCAGCCCAGTGTGACTTTCGGCCTGGGAATGGCCTGTGCTGCCCATGGGCCATATATGGTCCGACGGGACATCGGGCCCACTAACGGTCCGTGCTAAAGGTGGCAACAGTTAAGCCCAATGTGACTCTGGCGTGTTAAAGGCCTGCCGCGTAATTCGGCCTGTTGATGCCTGTACTAAGCTTTCGGCCTCTTAAAGGCCCATGGTATCAGTGGGCCAACTAAGGCCCGAGATATGTTTCGGCCTGGTAACGGCTCGTGAGCTAACTGGGCCCAAAAAGGCTCGGTCTACATTTTGGCCTGCTAAAGGCCCGTCGACGACTAGTGAAAATTGAGGCCCAACATGCATTTTGGCCTGCTAAAGGCCTGTGGTTTCATCTCGGCTGTAACACGCCAGTACAATATTCAGCCTGTTAATGGCCCAATGCTACCTGGGCCAAACTAAGCGTTGTGTCGACAAAAGGCCCAACTAAAATATAGGCCAGTGTAAGTTTGGGCCTGGCACAATGTGTGAAGGCCCCAATCATTCGGGCCCAAGAAAGACACAGGCCAGCCCAATTGTGGCCCACTAAAAACAAGGCCCGTTAGAGTCGAATGTTTCGGCCCGGTCGACTACATCTGATTTTTTCAGATAGCGAATGATGGCAGTAACTAGTAGGAATTAAGAACAAACCTACTCTACACAATAAAGAAATTATGGCATAGTAACTAAGAATAAACCTACACTGTACAATAAAGGATTTAAGGTATATTACATCCACTGGGCATCGAAGTTCGCCACCAGTGATCATAAAGCGCAACGAAGAAGCAGATTACAAAAACTAGGCACCATTGCAGCGTAACAAAAAAATACTGAACCGAGACCACTTCCAAGACAGTTCAAGAAAGGTTAGCCTTGCGGGGGAACTGCTGCGCAAGCTGCTGAGTAAGGCTATGAGACCGGCCTAGCATGTCGGTCATAGCTTCCAGGTGTAGCTGTTTAGCGATGAGGTTCTCATTGGTGTTCTCCGCAATCTTTATTAGAGATAGGACTTCAAGTCGAAGTTCAGTTACAGAATGCCTTTCTGCTAGAACTTGGGACTGAAAAAGTCGGACCGATTCAGACAACGAATTCTGTGAGCTTGTCTGACTGTTAGTCTCAAGTAACTTCAACACTGCATCAAGACAAGACTTTGGGGTTGTCTCACTATCTTCAAGATGTTTTGCCTTCTTTGCTGCAATATATGTTGGGTTTGTCTCACAGCCTTCAGTAGACTTGTGCATGCCATCAGGCATATCACCCTGAAACAAAGCAGAGAGATGACAGGTTTTGCACGTGTATAAACAAATATGATAACTGTGTTGTCAATTCATCCAATTTCAAATTAGAAAATAAAGAGTAAGTTTGAAATATCAATAGCATAATTTGGCATTGTTCATAATGCGGGGAGCTTCACCACACTACTGGATTACCATGTCAACATAACAAGCATAGATGAAGGGCAAAGAAAATCATTGTATCTACTTTGGATAATTTGCATGGCATGTTGTTCATATCATCAGCCACATCAGTAAGATAAAACAGGAGATGACAAGGTGCAAACATGGGCTGCTTCACCACACACTGGATTATAGATCAACAAAAACAAGCATACATATAGGGAGTATTAAGTAATGTACATGGTATGAATAAGGAATTTGGTTTTACAAGTAAAACTTAGAACTTACGGTTCTTGCGAACATGCATTTTGGTAGAACCAGCAAACTAAACAAGAGTAAACGATAGGGAGTATGAGCAAATTAAACAAAAGTTGGGGATAAAGGCTTTAGAAGGACTGACTTACATTAACAGTTAACACCGGCTTTATAATGCCCTTCTCCATGTCAAGGGAAGGATAACTCAAGAATTTCAGCACAGAATCTTCTTCATAAGCATTGCCTGTACTCTACATTTTGTAGAGAGTAATTATAGATATGATAATACTGGAAGGGATAGAGGATAATGAAGATAAGATGGAGATTGATGCTACATAATCAACTACCAATCCCTGTAAGTACAAGCGTTACAGGACAAAATGTACTGACAAGAGCAATGGGCTACACTTCTGCACTGGCATTGTCTGTGTATTCTACTTGTTGGTAAGATTAAATATAGATCTGATCTTTTTTAGTAAATGGTGGGCGAGGGAGATAAGATGCAGAATGCTACAAAATGAGCCAATCCCTCTTCCCATAATACAAGGGTGTTTTGAACACTAGTGTACTATACAAAACGTTCTTATATTATGGGACGGAGGGAGTAGCTGTTATGTAAGTACAATGATAGACCATGTTCAGTCCTTACAAGAGGACTGCAGAGCTAAACCTCTTCAAAAGCATTGGGTTGATTCTAAATTTATGTAAGAGTCCATACGGATCTTATAATGTCCACCAAATGGACGATTACGAGGCTAACATGTGCAGTGATGCTACATAATCAAACAGCTACGAAAGTAAGTATGGTCATACAGGGCAAGAGATACTCACAAGAGCAATGCAGTGTGTAGTATAGTTGCGTGATTCTATGGTCCCTTGAGAACAAATGTTCTTCTGCTAATATTTTTCATACAAGTGAGACATTAAGGCAAATGCAGAAATTTAGTTCAAATTGTGATGTGATATCATAGACAATACCTTACGCTGTAGCCGAGACCAATGTGTAACAAGATTATTCTAGTCACCATCGGATAAATGTAGCACCGGAGACTTTATAGAAATTTCGTTCAGAGGCTTTCCTTTGAAGTGCGCTTGCCTCAGGTAGGAACGATACTTCATCAACGAGTGCTTGAAAAGCACAACCAACACTTGCTCGTCATCACAATCCAGTTTGCTCCTAGCCTATTTAAAAGAATGAAATCTTGTGTCTTCTGTCAGCAGAAACATATGCAGTAATGACCATGAATAACATTAGTACATTACTTACGCGTAAGTTGCGGAAGAATACTAGAAATTGTTTTGTGTCTGCGGTATAATATTTCAATGAAGGAAAGATGCGCACAAAGTTCCTGACAACAACATAAGCTTCATCTTCTAAACTGGGAGGAAATGGAACATGGGTCCTATTTGCTGCAATTGGGGCTCTCTCTAGTTTGAAAAGTGATTTGGCAACTGAATTTGGTGTGCTCTTTGCTAGAATGGGGGTTTTGTGTCATACAGCTGGTGCTATGTCAACTGGCATAATCATACTGTTTGCCGCAGTTGGGGTCTGCTGAGTTGGGGCATCAGAAATGACCAGTGTAGTAGGGCTAGAGTCTGCTAGAGTTGGGGTGTTTTATGGGTTAGGTGATATTGCAACTACACCTAATGGGCTATTTGATTTATCAGGTGCCACTACCTTTTCCAAATACTTTGCTTGTGCTCCTCCACGATCAGCAATCGCCCTCTTCCTTTTGAACGTCTGATACACAAGAACAACATTTGAATGGATAAATATGGTATGTTGACAGATGGAATACGTACTGAAAATGGATAGGCAGGGCATAGTCACATACACGATGTGTAAACTAAGCTAATGTCAGTTCAACAAAGTAGAAGCAATGCAAAGCATCAGTTGCAAGATATGCGAGCAATGTGACCTTGGAAAGTTAGAGCAAGTACCTTGATGGGTGAATAAGATAGGGCATCTTCCTCTAACTCCTCCACTAGGGAGCTACATTGACTTAGGTCTCCCTCTAGCTCAGAATCACTGTTAGGATCATATTCTGAGCATGAATCTGTAGGTGGAGAGCGTTTGCATTGCATTGCATCCAGACTTGATTTCAGTCCCTTAATGCCAAGTTTGACAGCCATGGCATTGTTCTGCTTTATTCTTTTCATGCGCGCAAGCTCATAATCATTATGATGTTGTTCAGAATCTGAGATTCATGAAAACATAAAAAGTAGTCAGATTATCTATGGAATGCATTGTGGATTCAACTCGAAGAGTGTCTCCCTATAAACCCCTGCATATGCAAAGTTCATCCCCCAACCGTGCTGACCAGACCACACACAGAAATACAAACCCCTTATGACTCTATAACAGGCAGGCACACATTTGAAAACTGAAGTAGGAACATTAGAATCATATGAAATTCGTATTTGAACAAATAAACTAAGCAATTATGAGTGGCATAATGTTTAGCTTCAAGGGTGGAGTGTTGGTAGTGCGACACAAAGCAAGTAGGCAGATTGTATTCCATGTAAAAGATCGAAACCTATGTAGAAGCTGGAAATGACACTTTCTTTCTATACAATGCAGTGTTTGTTGCCCACACATGACGGAAGAGATCACATAGAGAAATACTATTCACTCATGTCTATGGTTCCAGTATTTAGAAACAGGGTGGTCCACCCTAAAAGAATATTGACAACAAATATGACAAGGCAAGCATAGATGTAGTGAATCAATCATTTACTTGTGAGCTTACTAGGACAAGTATGCAGAATTGTAACTGCGGTAAGAGACCGTCCAAAATCTGAATGAAGAAGTTTGTCTAGCACTTATTGTTTGCAACTAATCGACGTGAATAATTGGATATTATATCGAATGAGTAAGAAAGACAAGTAAAATTGTCAACAAACCTGGCTTGCAGTAGTAATCTGGGTCAATGTCACTATGACCAACAATCCAAAATGACTAGTGTCTGTTCCGAGGGCCGGAATTTTGAAAACCTTGTGAACTTTAGAGGTACTAAAGATTACTGAAATACATCTGAACCATTAAGTGTAGGTAGCACTGAGCACACAACAAACCCTAATGACAATCCTGCCTAATGAGTAATGAATCAATTAGAAAATGGGTGATGAGGAGTGGTTGCTGAGTGTTGAGGACGTATCTCAGGATAAATCGGGTTGGCTTGGTGGGTGCTGCATGCCTGAGCCCTGAACGGACTGGGAAGGTAGGCACGACGGCGCGCCCGGGCAGCGGTGACGCTGTTGGGCGAGCGGCTCCTGGCCTCCTGTTAGTCCGGCGTCTCCTCCTAGAGTCATGCCGTCCGGGGACGGCAAGTCGCCGATGAGGCAGGCGGCTGGGGGCGAGTAGAGATCGGAAGCGCGTAGCGAAACAGAGGGGAATTGGGGCCTGGGACGACCCAAAATCCCAGGGTGGGCTGGCCCACCATGGGCACCCTATAGAGATACATACCCGAGCGGCGAACATGCATTTTCGAAACTAATTTAGGAATATTTAGCTGACCAATTAAACAACTCTGTTTTAATAATATCAAATTCGTATTTGAACAACTAAGCTTGTTTAGCTTGATGGGTGGAGCAGTGTTATTATGACACGAAGCACGTATTCTGATCGTATAGTGATCATAAAAGGGGGAAACTCTAAGCATATTTTTTTAGCAAAAGAGGGTTTCCCCTCCGATTTCTATTAAAGAAACCACCATAGAACAAACATGATCAATTAAACCCTAAGCATGATCAATTAAACTGTATTATGGCTGTGCCATGGCAGATTTGAAGCTACAAACTGGAGAAATGATATTTAGCATCCATTGTTTGCTTCGAACTAAGAACTAAATTCTAAGAGCTGAAAAGAAAGTAGAGTAACCAAGTTAAGATCTATTTTCTGGTTGAGATCAAAAGGTTGAGGAGATATGAAGTACCACCTCTCTTGCGGTGTCGTGTAGGCATCGGGGGTGCGATGGCTGTCGGTGGCGTTGAAGCACATCTGCGACGATGGACAGGTGCATCGGGGGATAAGTCCCGTTGCGGTGGAAGAGAAGGTCGTGTGAGCGGCCCCGGCAAAGAGGACAACGGCGCCGATGAAGCGAGAGGACACGATGCAAGGCTATTGGTCCGTCGCCGTGGATGAGAAATGTCCATCTCTAGCAGTGAATGACGCGGTCTTGGTAGGTGCTCCAGCATGGTGGAGGACGGTGGCGATGGATGTGGTGGAGGACGGCGGCAATGGATGGGGTGGCGGACGGAGGCTGGTGTGGGGATGGGGTGTTCTAGCGTGGATGGTGTATGAATGGGAAAATGGAGGGAGAGGTACTGGGAACCATGTTTTTGGGACGCGCCTGTCTGAAATATGGGAAAGTTATGAACTTAGCCCCCGTTTAAAATTTGGACGTCTCGTTGGTTGGGGATAGGACGGTAATCTCGCATCTCGCCAATATTTTCCCAGAGCGATTTTGGGCGAGGAGAGGGTGGTTGGCGCCCATGGTTGGCGCCCATGGTGTATGAACAGGGCTGACAGGTAGGGCGGTTGTGTCACATCTGAGTGAAGTTACAAACCTGCCCCTATTGAAAATATTTGCCTACATCGATTTTGGCCGAGTCGAGTTTGTTTTGCCGCCCACCATGTATGAATGGGGAATGGAGGGAGAAACAAAGGTCTTCCGGACGAGCTTGAATCAAATGTGTTTTGCCGCCCATGTTTGAGGCCCACCGTGTTGGAATGGGCTCAGAGGCGGTTGTGTCACGTCTAATTGAAGTTACTAACCTACCCCTATTTAGAGCAGTGGAAATCGGGCCGATGGATTGTCCGTGTAATGGGTAGACAGTAATTTCCATCTCCCAAACACTTGGCTTCGGGCAGCCGACATGGGAGTGGACATTTTGCCGCTTCTTTCGAATTTTGGGACAATAAGCATCCACGTTTACCCTGGCAACTAAATTCGAATCCATTTTGTATTCCTATATGAATCTTTATAAATCATTCTATGTGTTTTTATATATCTTCAAAAGGACGACAAAGATGTATTCTACTATCATATATAAATATGGTTTACAAATGCCGATACTCAAATTCAGAAGCTAGAATCCAGTTTAAGGTGAATTCGAATATTTGGAACACTTCATGTCCAACTCAAATGTCACAGGCAGCATAATGTGTACTCCCATTTAGATATGTACACAAGCGATGTATCAAGATTCAAATACCGAGTCAATCACCCAAGAATGTACAAAACCAACAGACATATAAACACTTATAGAGTATATAGATCAATAATATCAACTAACATACATAAGCCAGGCCGCTGTACTTTTTTGTGGCTACAACAACATCCTTTTTTTAGCCAGCATCTTGTCTCTTTCCGATGTGTGCCACTTATGGTCCATCTATACTACTACTATTGCTGAATGCACATTCAGCCCGATTGGCATATTTCTAGGTCTGGCACAGCAATCCAAATGAAATGTCTCCGAGTCTTATCAATTAATACAGACTTGTGCTCAAATAAAATTACAAACCAAAAAACAAAAAAAACAATTATTACATGATCTCTAAAACAAATGGTTTGATTGATTACATGAACAGACAACACAAAGGTTATTCAACGATGGAAAGAACATTTCACCTATGATTTACCAAGTAGGAATTTAATTTCCTTTTTCCTTCAGGACCTTAACAATCTGGTCAGTCTCAGCTTGCTTGGTTTTGAAATCCACCAAATATTTAATGGTTGTCTTGAGTACTGCTTGTGATTTTGTTGTTTGCTTCCTCAACATGTCAACTTCATCTCTAAGTGCAGAAGCAGAATCTCTTTCTACCACTAGTTTAGCCTCTAGAGCATCAGTAGTTGGTAATTCATAATGCATGATTAGGCCGGTGCCACTGTTGTGGGATGATGCAACGTCCATGGTGACCTCGCTCTTTGATCTTGGGCTAACCTGTTTTGCCATTAAAGTTCTGATTGGATTCAGAAAAGTTGAAGTTAGCAAAACATCTCAACTTGGAGTTATAACAGCAAACCAGTTAAACAAACAAGGAATTAAAGAGTTTCAATTGGATGCTGAAAAGTAGTTATTAACATCATTGTAACCCGCTGTCGCAGCAGCAAAGCAGTTAAACAAACAAGTAGATATTTAAGTTAAGGCAAGCAGGTAATTCTTAACAGTAAGTATCAAACACATAGATAGGCGCAGTCTACAATATGATTAACAGGCTGTGGCATTATGTAATCAGTAGCAGACTAAATTAAGCCAAGCAACGTAATTGAACAATTTTGCAATAAGTGGCTAACTAAAATTCCGAGAAGCAGGTAACTGAACTTACGCTAGTTCTTTGTACAGGCACACTGCAACTTCTTTTTTGCTTACAAGGTTGTACGAAGGAGGCCATGGCATCAATTGCTTGGATACGCAGTCCCAATACTTCTTTCTTCCCACACTGCATTGGTAAGTCGAATGGTTAATCTGGTAAGATGGTGTGTCCTTGATATGTTATATGAGGACGTGTAGTCAGACTAGTTGTAGCCACACACATCACACTGCTTTTACTGTATATTTCATGCGATTACTTTTGGCATATCGAGATCTAAGCAATCTACAATAGGATGAAAAGGCTGGCATCCTTCACATTATTGGTGAACTCAGTTCATAGAAACAAGCAATTCAACCATTCTGTGGGTAAATCAAAAGCGCCACTAGAATATTTTTCACTATCCAATCATACACGCAAAAAGGGGCGACGCCACCATAGGGGCTGGTATGGGCAGGCGCCTCAGGTGGCTCGAAAGTGTGCACCTAGTTTGAGTCGTCCAGGTTGGCCCACGCTAGTTTTGTTCATCCCAACGCACGAGAAGGCAATGTAAAAAATGAAGAAAAATGTTTCAATTTGGATGGGCCAATAACATAAGTGCAAGCCAGGCCCTATAGCAGGCTCGCGGCCCAAACGAGCGCCTCCCATATTGATCGACAGCAGGAAAAATCCCAATTCATTCGCTCCAGCCTCCAGTCTGGTTTGCTCCTGACCTAGCCGCCGCTGGACAGACCGACACAACACTTCCTCGCGCCCTCGTTGGAGGGCGGTCGCCGGGCTTCAAGCGAACGGAAGGACAAGAAGATGAAGATCCAACCCTGGGTGTAGCCTACGTGGGAGGCAGCGGCGGCAGCACGGGCATGGCATCGAGCTTGCGCAAACGGACAGTCGCAGCTTGCAAGAGTAGCATGTGCAACGAGCAGGTACATCACATCCCTGATTATATCTAATTCAACTCTTCAATTTCTGGCCAATAGTTAAACCTGACGGTGTTGTAAAACTGCTTGTATGTAGGGAATCTATGAGAAAATGAAACCAATTTCTACTTATTTTATAACTCCCCCAATCAATACTGAACTGACTGAATCTAATGTATCTAATCAAGTTTCCGGTGCAAACATACAAGCTCATGTTGTTCTTGAGCCTGAAGTGTCTAATGAACAGACTGCTAATGAAGGATTTGATGCAAACATTTTACATGCTCCTGGTGATGAACATATAGTGTCTAATGAGGGATCTAATGCAAGCATTTTGCAAGCTCGTTGAAGGATTTAGTGTCTAATGATGATCTACTATGTTGAGAGAGATAGAGATTTGCAGGCATTGATGACAAGCAAATTATAGTGCATTTTCATAGCTTGAGGAAACATCGAGGCCATCTACCGGAAAGTCCCCGTATCATGACAACATAGCATAAATACTTTTCTAATCTGTTGTTTGAAACTATTGGCATACTTGTGCAGGATAGATATATTGATATGCAGTTTGTGCACTGGTTATAGGTGCAATTACACTTCGATATTTTCAGCCAGAGAACGAATAATTCAATTAGGTACAAACCATGTTTGTAGTCCTTGTACACCATGTTGCATTTTGTGTTTTTTGGTGCTTGCATCCTTTAGTGTTTATAATCTGAACTACTTTGGATCATTAGCTGGTTTTCAAAGTGCATGTAGCTTCACATTTCTCAAGTTATGTTGATTTCTGGAGTGCAAGTGCCTTCGTATTTTTTAAGTTAAATGTTTTCCCCTGGTAACTTGAATTTGTGGATCCGCCACTGCACACAAATCATACATGAATGCCAATACGAATTAAATGAAATGCAGGGACTTACGCTAGCTCGTTGTACAGGCTCACTTCAGCTCTGCTTGCGCTTGGGATGTTCCATGTACAAGTCCATGTTACCACTTGCTTGGATGTGCAGGCCTTGTGCTCCTTGCATCCCCCTCTGCATTTTTGACACGGCGAATGGTTGATCAAATAAGAGGAATCGACCTTGATGTTGTACCGGAGGACAGATACTTACAAGGTTATACGGGTGTGCAGGATGTGTACCAGATCCCGTAGCACCGTCATGCTTCGCTAAAAATGGATTTGCTTGTTTCAGATGATATCTCTAGAAGAAATAAGAGTTAAAGTCAAAGTTGCATAGGCGTGTAAGCTAAGAGAGCAGTGAAAGGATATCCAAACATCGTCGGAACAGTGCACAAGGGAGTGATGTGTGGATACCTAGTTCGGGCCGGCGTTTGGGCATGCTCGCCTAGCTAGAGTGTGGCTCACTTCAGAGCCGTTGAGGGTGATGCGCTGGCATTGGCTGGCCGTGCACGGATGTAGATCTTGAGTGGTAGCGGAGCGCTATGATGCGGTGGATGAGACCATTGGTGAAGCCCCAACGGCCTTGGGGGCGGAGGTGCGATGATGTGCTCGATCAAGTAGCCCCGGTGAGCTGGGAGACGGTGTCGGTGAAGCGCACCTGATACGGTGGAACTTGGTGTCTATGAGGCACGTCGGTTGCGGCGGCCGACATTGTCGGTGGACCACCCGGTGCGGTGGACGAGGGCGTAGATGAGGTAGCTCCGGTGCGGTGGTGAAGCGCGACCGTCATCTTCGTCGTTGTCGTCCGGCACAGAGGTGGGGAAAGAGATGAGACGAGGGGCGATTCCAACTTTGCAGGTTGGCGGCGAATTAGGGATTTGAGCAATCTGGGTGCGGAAGGGGACGGTGGGGAAGAGAGATTTTGCAGGGCTGGAATTGGGGCCGCCAGATATTTCAATCCGAAACGTGGAAGCGCGAACTTATTTTGTTGTCGTCCTTTGGGGGGAGTTGGGGAGGGAGGGAGGGGGTGGGTGGCTAGGTGCTACGCGTCTGTCCGGCACACGCGACCACCCCGACACGACACTGGTCTGCCTGGAGCACCTACATTTGAGAATGCAAACGAATCTTCTTTCATTTGCAAACGAATCTGTATGTATTACCATGCATGTGTTTTCCTTGCAATAATTAGTCATTCGAAACGAGATACTCCCTCCGTTCACTTTTGTAAGTCGTTTCAGACAACTTAAAATGAACTATTTTGCACATTGTCTGAAATGTCTTCAAGGTCTTATAAAAGTGAACAGAGGGAGTACTATAAATTATTTAATGAGGAGTTATTTGAAAAAAAATCGAAACGGTATCCACGCTAACGTGGATTAGAGTGTGTGTCACATAATTAGTTATTTGAATTAGAGTGTGTGTCACGTAGCGATCTCCAATTCTAACGTGGATTTTGCATTTCACTATATCCACGCTACTTTTTAAATACAAATTCATATGTATATGATGAACACCATGGTAGTGAGAAAACTTTTGGATGGATTCAGACATATGACCTACAAAAAAGCACAACAAATTGAGTCAATGTCAACTTCTCGAAACTTAGTATGCACGAACTCGAAATAATTACCCGTATGCATGGTCCTCGGTTCAAATCTTACAATGTACACCGAATTGAAACATCGATATTAAGTCTCGTACT
>NC_041385.1:450730792-450780918 GCF_002162155.2 Triticum dicoccoides
GGGCCTCGATAGACACACTCTATACTCTCTCACGCAGATTGTCTATCTAGGTCAGTCCATCCAAGCCGCCGCCACTCTTTCGACCTCATGGTGGGCCACGCTCACTCAATCTCTCTCTCTCTCTCTCTCTCTCTCTCTCTCTCTCTCTCTCTCTCTCTCTCTCTCTGTGTGTGTGTGTGTGTGTGTGTGTGTGTGTGTGTGTGTGTGTCTCGATTGACCTCGCTCTTTCTCGGACAAAAACGATATATCACCATGTTTCAGCCCAATTCGACCTATTCACATTGTATACTCTCTCATGCACATTGTCTATCTAGGTCACTCTCTCCAACCCATCTCACTCTTTGGATCGCACGGCGACCCTATGTGATCGGTTGACCTTCCTTCCTCCCACGCACAAAATATATCTACATGTCTGTGACTAATCATCTCTCAAGCTCTATCTTACAGCTCTCACCCTTGCCAAAAGCTCAATCTAACAATATCTCTCCAGAGCATATATATTTGTTCAATGAATGTCGGATCACACTCACTTTGTCTCTCTATCTATATGTCTCCCGATTGACCTCGCTTTCTCACACCGTATCTTCCACGCATTGAAGTTACTACCTCTCCATCCCTCGCAAAGCTAGAGCTATTTACATTGCAAGGGGCACTCCAACCTTGGATTAATTTGCCTAGGCATTTATTCCGATCGGTTTAGATTATATTTTCGTAGCATTCGGCCCACAACTACTCCAAACACCGTTACAACCCACACAACTCCCCTAGTTGATTTCCCTCTGTCTCGTTCATCGCTCTCTTGCACATCCTTTCTCGCCTTCAACATCACACCATGGTATTATTGAAAAAACTATGTTGTTCTCTTTAATTATTATAAATAAGCTATAAAACTACACACCGATAGTCCACTTGGAATGGAACAAATTTCGACCCACAAATTAAAGTGCTACAAACTACACACCGAGGGGCCCACATGTCATGAAACAAATTTGGACCCATATACAAATTAAAAAATAAAGGACGAGGATCGAACATGCGACCGGGCCTTCAAGCCGCACGTCAATAGGCAACATACGTAGAACAGCAATGTTTGTTGTACCCCCCTTTGTTCACATAATGTTTTTATATTACCACCGCCTAATTAATGGATAACATGTAATATTATTTTTAGTACTATTCGCCTTCACTTACTGGTGGGTTCCATGTGTGCTCTCTCTCTCTCTCTCTCCTCCCCTTCTGCGTTTAGACGCACGAGCAAACACAAAGAACTCGCGGGCGATGTTTCCATTGACCATATCTGGACGCGTTCACAAGTCACGGCACCAGTTTCACGTACTAGCAGCACTAGTCAGTGTGTACGTGTAATGCACGTTAATTTGGAAGTATATTAAGTGCATGTGGATATTAAGTACTAGGATATTATTTGCGTGTTATTATGTGATTAGCACTATTTTGGCATGAAATTAACTACATGCTAAACGTGTTGAGCACTCGACATTGAAGCAGTCTAGGTCGTTGGATGACAAGGAATACATGTGCCTTGATGATGTTTTATATTTAATTTGATACGGCTCTAGCAGAACATTCAATAGATCAAACCATAGATTTCGTTTAGTCCGACTCTGACTTTAAATTATACGACGATCAATATAAAATAAATGGAAATGATAAACGTTAGGATTTTAAGCATGGCAATCCGAACGTTTTTCATGGCAAATTTAGATTACGCGGCGGCGGCGGGGGCGTCTCGCAGTGGGAAGCGGCTCCTCTGTCATGCTTTGTGTGTCGTCGGGCCACTGACCGACAGCAACGGCGGCGTCTTGCGCCATAGTTGGCATACTCCTGGACGTTGGCCTAGCTTCAAGGAAGGCCAAAATGTTCTGGACTTCAGAGCGAGTCAACTGGCGGGAGGAGGCGACTGGCGTTAGTGCAAGGAAGCGGTCGACGGCGGCCATCCATGCCGCTGAGGGGGGCACTGGCACCCACGCGGGGACAGGCACTGTCAACGACGCGGCGGAGACATTCGTGTGCACGGGTACCGGCATGGGCGCGCATGTCAGTGCACGTGCAGGCGCATGCGCTGGCAGGTGCACGGGCACCAGCACTGGTGTGTGCGTCAGTGCACGCGCAGGCGCATGCGCTGGCAGGTGCACGGGCACGTGAAAGTCGATGGGGACCTCGTGGAACACCGTGGGATCAAGCTCGGCGACAATGTGCAGCTCCCAGCCCATCAATGCCACGGGGATGGGCACTGGCGCAATCGTGGCAACGGGAGCCGGAACGGGAGCAGGGACAGGCGCGGCGTCTTCTCGCAAGGCCAGTGCAAGCTCGTCCCAAAGCGCCTTATATTCTTGAGACTCCGGTTGGGTGTCTTCCTCAGGAAACTGGAACACTAAGAGCAGATCATCGTGATGCGACATGGCGTACGTTTAGGTCAGGCTAGCTGGAGGTCGACGACAAGAGAATCGGAGAGGAAGAGAGAAGATTGTAGCGATACCGGATAGTGCGGGGTTGATTTTAAACTGCGGCGCCGGCGACATTAAAAGTGGGAGCAGTTGGGATGACGGTGGGCGGCGGAGCCTGGTCAAAGGACTCGCCTCCCGGTGAGCCTGCACAGCGGTCTGCTTTCACACCTCCCTCACAGCGGGCGCAGCGGTCTGCGCGCACGCCTCCCGTCGACATGACTCACACGCTTGCTCGGACGGCACCTGCCGATGAGAAGCGGGGACTCGTGGCGGCACGTAAATGCCCACGGTTTCAATAGTGAAAGTGTTCGCCTTAGCATGACAAGTCTTTGTTCCAAAATACCTTGGCTCTTCATTTGTGTAACTTGTCATAAGCAGCTTGTCTCAAATTGAAGAAAAAACTTACGAAGTAATATTTGAGCCATATCACGTGACCATGCTCAGTTTCAAGAATTTATGCTCACTTTTGGATTCTGCAATTTAAGACCAGGATTCGAGGCAATTGATGGGGAACGTTGCAGAAAACAAAAATTTTCCTACTCGTTTCACCAAGATCATCTAGGAGTTCATCTAGCAACGAGTCTTTGGATGCATCTACGTACCTTGTAGATCGCGAGCGGAAGCGTTCAAAGAACGGGGATGATGTAGTCGAACACGACGTGATTCGAATCACCGGAGATCCTAGCACCGAACGGACGGCACCTCCGCGTTCAACACACGTACGGAACAGCCACGTCTCCTCCTTCTTGATCCAGCAAGGGAGGGAGGAGAGGTTGAGGGAGATGGCACCAGCAGCAGCACGACGGCGTGGTGTTGATGGAGCTGCAGTACTCCAGCAGAGCTTCGCTAAGCACTATGGAGGTTGAGGAGGTGTTGAGGAGGGAGAAGGAGGCAACCAAAGGCCAAGGACTCAAGGTATGAAGTCCCTCCTCTCCCCCACTATATATAGGGGTGCCAAGGGGGGGTGGCCGGCCCTAGGAGATCCAATCTCCTAGGGGGTGCGGCGGCCTAGGGGGGTTTCCCTCCCCCCCAAGGCACCTAGGAGGTGCCTTCCACTAGTAGGACTCCTCCCCCTTGGAAACCCTAGGCGCATGGGCCTTGTGGGGCTGGTGCCCTTGGCCCAAGCAGGCCAAGGCGCACCCCCTACAGCCCATGTGGCCCCCGGGGATGGGTGGCCCCACCCGGTGGGCCCCCGGGACCCCTCCGGTGGTCCCGGTACAATACCGATAACCCCGAAACTTGTCCCGATGCCCGAAACAGGACTTCCCATATATAAATCTTTACCTCCGGACCATTCCGGAACTCCTCGTGACGTCCGGATCTCATCCGGGACTCCGAACAACATTCGGGTTACTGCATATACATATCCCTACAACCCTAGCGTAACCGAACCTTAAGTGTGTAGACCCTACGGGTTCGGGAGACAAGCAGACATGACCGAGACGACTCTCCGGTCAATAACCAACAGCGGGATCTGGATACCCATGTTGGCTCCCACATGCTCCACGATGATCTCATCGGATGAACCACGATGTCGAGGATTCTATCAACCCCGTACGCTATTCCCTTTGTCTATCGATATGTTACTTGCCCGAGATTCGATCGTCGGTATCCCAATACCTCGTTCAATCTCGTTACCGGCAAGTCACTTTACTCGTACCGTAATGCATGATCCCGTGACCAGACACTTGGTCACTCTGAGCTCATTATGATGATGCATTACCGAGTGGGCCCAGTGATACCTCTCCGTCATACGGAGTGACAAATCCCAGTCTTGATCCATGTCACCCAACAGACACTTTCGGAGATACCCGTAGTCTACCTTTATAGTCACCCAGTTACGTTGTGACGTTTGGCATACCCAAAGCACTCCTACTGTATCCGGGAGTTACACGATCTCATGGTCTAAGGAAAAGATACTTTGACATTGCAAAACTCTAGCAAACGAACTATACGATCTTGTGCTATGTTTAGGATTGGGTCTCGTCCATCACATCATTCTCCCAATGATGTGATCTCGTTATCAATGACATCCAATGTCCATAGTCAGGAAACCATGACTATCCGTTGATCAACGAGCTAGTCAACTAGAGGCTCACTAGGGACATGTTGGTGTCTGTTATTCACACATGCATTACGATTTCCAGATAACACAATTATAGCATGAATAAAGACAATTATCCTGAACAAGGAAATATAATAATAATGCTTTTATTATTGCCTCTAGGGCATATTTCCAACAGTCTCCCACTTGCACTAGAGTCAATAATCTAGTTACATTGTGATGAATCGAACACCCATGGAATTCTGGTGTTGATCATGTTTTGCTCTAGGGAGAGGTTTAGTCAACGGATCTGCTACATTCAGGTCCGTATGTACTTTACAAATCTCTATGTCTCCATCTTGAACATTTTCACGAATGGAGTTGAAGCGACGCTTGATGTGCCTTGTCTTCTTGTGAAACCTGGGCTCCTTGGCAAGTGCAATAGCTCCAGTGTTGTCACAGAAGAGCTTAATCGGCCCCGACGCATTGGGTATGACTCCTAGGTCGGTGATGAACTCCTTCACCCATATTGCTTCATGTGCTGCCTCCGAGGCTGCCATGTACTCCGCTTCACATGTAGATCCCGCCACGACGCTTTGCTTGCAACTGCACCAGCTTACTGCCCCACCATTCAAAATATACACGTATCTGGTTTGTGACTTAGAGTCATCCAGATCTGTGTCGAAGCTAGCGTCGACGTAACCCTTTACGACGAGCTCTTCGTCACCTCCATAAACGAGAAACATTTCCTTAGTCCTTTTCAGGTACTTCAGGATATTCTTGACCGCTGTCCAGTGTTCCTTGCCGGGATTACTTTGGTACCTTCCTACCAAACTGACGGCAAGGTTAACATCAGGTCTGGTACACAGCATGGCATACATGATAGAACCTATGGCTGAGGCATAGGGGATGACGCTCATCTCTTCTATATCTTCTGCCGTGGTCGGACATTGAGCTGAGCTCAATTTCACACCTTGTAACACAGGCAAGAACCCTTTCTTGGATTGATCCATATTGAACTTCTTCAATATCTTATCAAGGTATGTGCTTTGTGAAAGACCTATGAGGCGTCTTGATCTATCTCTATAGATTTTGATGCCTAATATATAAGCAGCTTCTCTAAGGTCCTTCATTGAAAAACTTTTATTCAAGTAGGCCTTGATGCTGTCCAAGAGTTCTATATCATTTCCCATCAAGAGTATGTCATCTACATATAATATGAGAAATGCTACAGAGCTCCCACTCACTTTCTTGTAAACGCAGGCTTCTCCATAAGTCTGTGTAAACCCAAACGCTTTGATCATCTCATCAAAGCGAATGTTCCAACTCCGAGATGCTTGCACCAGCCCATAAATCGAGCGTTGGAGCTTGCACACTTTGTCAGCATTCTTAGGATCGACAAAACCTTCCGGCTGCATCATATACAATTCTTCCTTAAGGAAACCATTAAGGAATGCCGTTTTGACGTCCATTTGCCATATTTCGTAATCATAGAATGCGGCAATTGCTAACATGATTCGGACGGACTTCAGCTTCGCTACCGGTGAGAAAGTCTCATCGTAGTCAACCCCTTGAACTTGTCGATAACCCTTAGCGACAAGCCAAGCTTTATAGATGGTCACATTACCATCCGCGTCTGTCTTCCTCTTAAAGATCCATTTATTTTCTATGGCTCGCCGCTCAACGGGCAAGTCAGTCAAAGTCCATACTTTGTTTTCATACATGGATCCTATCTCGGATTTCATGGCTTCCAGCCATTTGTCGGAATCCGGGCCCGCCATCGCTTCTTCATAGTTCGAAGGTTCACCGTTGTCTAACAGCATGATTTCCAAGACAGGGTTGCCGTACCACTCTGGTGCGGAACGTGTCCTTGTGGACCTTCGAATTTCAGTAGGGGCTTGATCAGAAGTATCTTGATCATTGTCATTAACTTCCTCTCTAGTCGGTGCAGGCACCTCAGGAACATTTTCTTGAGTTGCGCCATTTTCCGGTTCAAGAGGTAATACTTCATCAAGCTCTACTTTCCTCCCACTTACTTCTTTCGAGAGAAACTCTTTCTCCAGAAAGGACCCATTCTTGGCAACAAAGATCTTGCCTTCGGATCCGAGGTAGAAGGTGTACCCAATAGTTTCTTTTTGGGTATCCTATGAAGACGCATTTTTCCGACTTGGGTTCGAGCTTTTCAGGTTGAAGTTTCTTGACATAAGCATCGCATCCCCAAACTTTTAGAAACGACAGCTTAGGTTTCTTCCCAAACCACAATTCATACGGTGTCGTCTCAACGGATTTCGACGGAGCCCTATTTAAAGTGAATGCGGCAGTCTCTAAAGCATAGCCCCAAAAAGAAAGCGGTAAATCGGTAAGAGACATCATAGATCGCACCATATCTAACAGAGTGCGATTACGACGTTCGGACACACCATTACACTGAGGTGTTCCAGGCGGCGTGAGTTGTGAAACTATTCCACATTTTCTTAAGTGTGCCCCAAACTCGTGACTCAAGTATTCTCCTCCACGATCTGATCGTAGAAACTTGATTTTCCTGTCACGTTGATTTTCAACCTCACTCTGAAATTCCTTGAACTTTTCAAAGGTTTCAGACTTGTGTTTCATTAAGTAGATATACCCATACCTACTTAAATCATCAGTGAGGGTGAGAACATAACAATAGCCACCGCGAGCCTCAACACTCATTGGACCGCACACATCAGTATGTATGATTTCCAATAAGTCGGTTGCTCGCTCCATTGTTCCTGAGAACGGAGTCTTGGTCATTTTACCCATAAGGCATGGTTCGCATGTGTCAAATGATTCATAATCAAGAGACTCTAAAAGTCCATCAGCATGGAGCTTCTTCATGCGTTTGACACCTATGTGACCAAGGCGGCAGTGCCACAGGTATGTGGGACTATCATTATCAACCTTACTTCTTTTGGTACTCACATTATGAACATGTGTAGCATCACGTTCGAGATTCATAAAGAATAAACCATTCACCATAGGAGCATGACCATAAAACATATCTCTCATAAAAATGGAACAACCATTATTCTCAGATTTAAAAGAGTATCCATCTCGAATTAAACGAGATCCCGATACAATGTTCATGCTCAAAGCTGGCACTAAATAACAATTATTAAGGTTTAAAACTAATCCCGAAGGGAGATGCAGAGGTAGCGTGCCGACGGCGATCACATTGACCTTGGAACCATTCCCGACGCGCATCGTCACCTCGTCCTTTGCCAGTTTCCGCTTATTCCGCAGCCCCTGCTTTGAGTTACAAATGTGAGCAACTGCACCGGTATCAAATACCCAGGAGCTACTACGGGCACTAGTAAGGTACACATCAATTACATGTATATCACATATACCTTTTGTTTTGCCGGCCTTCTTATCCGCTAAGTACTTAGGGCAGTTCCGCTTCCAGTGACCGCTTCCCTTGCAATAAAAGCACTCAGTCTCGGGCTTGGGTCCATTCTTTGGCTTCTTCCCAGCAGCTTGCTTGCCGGGCGCGGCAACCTCCTTGCCGTCCTTCTTGAAGTTCTTTTTACCCTTGCCTTTCTTGAACTTAGTAGTTTTATTGACCATCAACACTTGATGTTCCTTTCTGACTTCTACCTCTGCTGATTTCAGCATAGCAAATACTTCAGGAATGGTCTTTTCCATCCCCTGCATATTGAAGTTCATCACAAAGCTCTTGTAGCTTGGTGGAAGCGACTGGAGGATTCTGTCAATGACCGCATCATCCGGGAGATTAACTCCCAGCTGAGTCAAGCGGTTATGCAACCCAGACATAGTGAGTATGTGCTCACTGACAGAACTGTTTTCCTCCATCTTACAGCTGAAGAATTTGTCGGAGACTTCATTTCTCTCGACCCGGGCATGAGCTTGGAAAACCATTTTCAGCTCTTCGAACATCTCATATGCTCCATGTCTCTCAAAACGCTTTTGAAGGCCCGGCTCTAGGCTGTAAAGCATGCCGCACTGAACGAGGGAGTAGTCATCGAAACGTGCCTGCCAAGCGTTCATAACATCTTGTTCTGCAGGGAGAACGGGTGCGTCACCAAGCGGTGCTTGTAGGACATAATCTTTCTTGGCAGCTATGAGGATGATCCTCAGGTTCCGGACCCAGTCCGTATAGTTGCTGCCATCGTCTTTCAGCTTAGTTTTCTCTAGGAATGCGTTGAAGTTGAGGACTACGTTGGCCATTTGATCTACAAGACATATTGCAAAGATTTTAGACTAAGTTCATGATAATTAAGTTCAACTAATCAAATTATTAGTGAACTCCCACTTAGATTAGACATCCCTCTAGTCATCTAAGTATTACATGATCCGAGTTAAACTAGACCGTGTCCGATCATCACGTGAGACGGACTAGTCAACATCGGTGAACATCTTCATGTTGATCGTATCTTCTATACGACTCATGCTCGACCTTTCGGTCTTCTGTGTTCCGAGGCCATGTCTGTACATGCTAGGCTCGTCAAGTCAACCTAAGTGTTTGCATGTGTAAACCTGTCTTACACCCGTTGTATGTGAACGTCTGAATAAAACACCCGATCATCACGTGGTGTTTTGAAACAGCGAACTGTCGCAACGGTGCACAGTTAGGGGGAACACTTCTTGAATTTTATTGTGAGGGATCATCTTATTTACTACCGTCGTTCTAAGTAAACAAGATGCAAAACATGATAAACATCACATGCAATCAAATAATAAACGTGACATGATATGGCCATTTTCACATAGCTCCTTTGATCTCCATCTTGGGGCTCCGTGATCATCTTGTCACCGGCTTGACACCATGATCTCCATCATCATGATCTCCATCATCGTGTCTCCATGAAGTTGCTCGCCAACTATTACTTCTACTACTATGGCTAACGCGTTTAGCAATAAAGTAAAGTAATTTACATGGCGTTTCTCGATGACACGCAGGTCATTAAAAGAATAAAGACAACTCCTATGGCTCCTGCCGGTTGTCATACTCATCGACATGCAAGTCGTGAATCCTATTACAATAGCATGAACATCACATATAGATCATTCATCATTCATCACAACTTTGGCCATATCATATCACAAACCACTTGCTGCAAAAACAAGTTAGACGTCCTCTAATTGTTGTTGCAAGTTTTTACGTGGCTGAATTAGGGTTCTAGCAAGAACGTTTTCTTACCTACGTTAAAGCCACAACGTGATTTGTCAACTTCTATTTACCCTTCATAAGGACCCTGTTCATCGATTCCGCTCCAACTAAAGTAGGAGAGACAGACACCCGCCAGCCACCTTATGCAACTAGTGCATGTTAGTCGGTGGAACCGGTCTCACGTAAGCGTACGTGTAAGGTTGGTCCGGGCCGCTTCATCCCACAATACCGCTGAAGCAAGAAAGGACTAGTAACGGCAAGAAAGTTGACAAATCTACGCCCACAACAAATTGTGTTCTACTCGCGCAAGAAGAACTACGCATAGACCTAGCTCATGATGCCACTGATGGGGAACGTTGCAGAAAACAAAAATTTTCCTACTCGTTTCACCAAGATCATCTAGGAGTTCATCTAGCAACGAGTCTTTGGATGCATCTACGTACCTTGTAGATCGCGAGCGGAAGCGTTCAAAGAACGGGGATGATGTAGTCGAACACGACGTGATTCGAATCACCGGAGATCCTAGCACCGAACGGACGGCACCTCCGCGTTCAACACACGTACGGAACAGCCACGTCTCCTCCTTCTTGATCCAGCAAGGGAGGGAGGAGAGGTTGAGGGAGATGGCACCAGCAGCAGCACGACGGCGTGGTGTTGATGGAGCTGCAGTACTCCAGCAGAGCTTCGCTAAGCACTATGGAGGTTGAGGAGGTGTTGAGGAGGGAGAAGGAGGCAACCAAAGGCCAAGGACTCAAGGTATGAAGTCCCTCCTCTCCCCCACTATATATAGGGGTGCCAAGGGGGGGTGGCCGGCCCTAGGAGATCCAATCTCCTAGGGGGTGCGGCGGCCTAGGGGGGTTTCCCTCCCCCCCAAGGCACCTAGGAGGTGCCTTCCACTAGTAGGACTCCTCCCCCTTGGAAACCCTAGGCGCATGGGCCTTGTGGGGCTGGTGCCCTTGGCCCAAGCAGGCCAAGGCGCACCCCCTACAGCCCATGTGGCCCCCGGGGATGGGTGGCCCCACCCGGTGGGCCCCCGGGACCCCTCCGGTGGTCCCGGTACAATACCGATAACCCCGAAACTTGTCCCGATGCCCGAAACAGGACTTCCCATATATAAATCTTTACCTCCGGACCATTCCGGAACTCCTCGTGACGTCCGGGATCTCATCCGGGACTCCGAACAACATTCGGATTACTGCATATACATATCCCTACAACCCTAGCGTAACCGAACCTTAAGTGTGTAGACCCTACGGGTTCGGGAGACAAGCAGACATGACCGAGACGACTCTCCGGTCAATAACCAACAGCGGGATCTGGATACCCATGTTGGCTCCCACATGCTCCACGATGATCTCATCGGATGAACCACGATGTCGAGGATTCTATCAACCCCGTACGCTATTCCCTTTGTCTATCGATATGTTACTTGCCCGAGATTCGATCGTTGGTATCCCAATACCTCGTTCAATCTCGTTACCGGCAAGTCACTTTACTCGTACCGTAATGCATGATCCCGTGACCAGACACTTGGTCACTCTGAGCTCATTATGATGATGCATTACCGAGTGGGCCCAGTGATACCTCTCCGTCATACGGAGTGACAAATCCCAGTCTTGATCCATGTCACCCAACAGACACTTTCGGAGATACCCGTAGTCTACCTTTATAGTCACCCAGTTACGTTGTGACGTTTGGCATACCCAAAGCACTCCTACGGTATCCGGGAGTTACACGATCTCATGGTCTAAGGAAAAGATACTTTGACATTGCAAAACTCTAGCAAACGAACTATACGATCTTGTGCTATGTTTAGGATTGGGTCTCGTCCATCACATCATTCTCCCAATGATGTGATCTCGTTATCAATGACATCCAGTGTCCATAGTCAGGAAACCATGACTATCCGTTGATCAACGAGCTAGTCAACTAGAGGCTCACTAGGGACATGTTGGTGTCTGTTATTCACACATGCATTACGATTTCCAGATAACACAATTATAGCATGAATAAAGACAATTATCATGAACAAGGAAATATAATAATAATGCTTTTATTATTGCCTCTAGGGCATATTTCCAACAGCAATATCATAACCTGTATCATGCAATAAATTTTCAAGTCGTACATCTGTCCTGTTGTATTTCTTAAGAAAGGATTTGGTCAAACATTTTGCTTAGTTAGACTTCAGACAAGTTATATATGCAGAGTAAAAGGATAATCCCTCTGTACCAGTACATTGCCTGATATATTAACTCAAGTACTACTAGGCACGACCAAAGGGGCTCAATTCTGTGCTCATCCTGGTGTAGTAGTAGTAATACTAGGCAATGCAGTTGACGGGTGACCTTGACGAGCGGCGACCGAGGGAATTGAACCGTGCTCGGCACGGTAGGTAACGTTGTCTTGTTACTAAAGCATCTCTCCGTTGTTCATCGGTAGTCATTATGGACCGGGGACATGAGGGGAATTTCCTAGGGCTGGAATTCTGGCCGCCAGATATTTCGACTTGAAACGCTGAGGCTCGACTGGTTGGGGTTGCCTAATGTGCGTACCACGCACGCCACCGAAGGACACGAGTCCGGTTTTTTTTAGGATCAACACGAGCCAAGGTCTGGCTGGTACGCCGTTGGGTCCTACCATTCGAGAATACGAAAGGAACCTTTTAAATTGCCGAACGAATCTATGTGTATTACAATACCCATATTTTCCTTGCAAATACTAATCTCAACATGGTAATTGATTTATGACGAGTTGTTGAATTAGAGTGAGTTTGTGATGTAGTGATCTCAACGTGGATTTCACATTTCATGGTATCCCTAGTAAGTTTTCCAATGCAAATTCAAATTTAAAACATGAACAATATGGAGGTGAGAAAACTTTGTATGCATCAAGCATATGACCACACACACACAGAGAGACACACACGCATGAACACAACAACAATCCAATAATTATAGTGCATCTATTTTTCCAAACCATGCATGTATGACACGAATTCAAAAATACTCCTTCTATTCCTAAATATTAGTCTTTTAGAGAGTTCAACAAGTGAATACGGAGCAAAATGAGTGAATCTAGACTCTAAAATATGTCTATATACATACGTATGTGCCAGTCCATTTGAAACCTCTAAAAAGACTAATATTTAGGAACGAAGGCAGTAAAATGTAAGACATCCATGGTCCTTAGTAAAATATTTAAAATGAACATGAAACTGAAACATGAATATTAAGTCTAGTACTACAGTACATGCAAATGTTGTGTTTAGGCGAAGCTATGATTGTCGGGGGTCAACCCCTCGACCTTAGATAAAATTGTGGAGCTCTGTTTAGGGTTGTTTAGATTATATTTGTCCCCACCCTCCCAACCACCGATTGGTTGTGCACCCCCCACCCCTCCTCCCCGGGAGAATATCATGTGCACCCATACCTTAGATGCTATATGCCGATACGAGTTGCTTGAAGCTTGTAGATCTAAGATATAGAAGCTCACATGATGTTTCTTAATATTTTTGCAGGAAACCTTGATGAGTTTGAGAATTGCACACAATTTGTACAAAAAATACTCAGATGCCCTTGGATCCCATATCCAACGACCTCGAAGCTCTTATCATCGTAGCATCTAAGATGAAGGAGGACATCATATTCTCCTGTATGTAACAATATCATGTGCTACCACACCTTAGATGCTTTGGTGGTACAAGCTCTTCGGAGCCGTTGGATTTGTGCCCAACATCTCCTCGGTGGTTTGAATGGTTTTTTGCAGAAAAGCCCCAAAAGAGTTCGGCCACTGCTTACAAGCACAAAGACTGCTCAGATGCCATTGGATCTCAGATCAAACGACCTCCAAGCTTGTATCACTGTAGCATCCAAGCTGCGATATCACCTTATGTTTTCTCGCACGGGAGAATATGAGGTGCTCCCGCACCGTAGATTCTATGGTGATACGAGTTCACTAAGATCTAGCGGCCCACAGTACGAGGTTTGAATTTTTTTGCAATATACGGCTGATAGAGTTTGGGAAATGCGCAGAAAGTACAAGTACTATGCATGTGCCATCTGATCACTGATCATACGACCTAGATACTCATATCACCGTAGCGGGTAATTAAGCTATGGGGAGCACCTAATATGAGCAAGGGGGAGCCGTTGGATCGAAGATGCAGCGGCACACACGAGGCCTGAATGTTTTATTTGCAAAAAAACCTTTGGAGAGTTTGGAAATTGCGCATAATTACAAAGACTACTCCCAAGTCATTGGATCTCACTTCCAACGGTGTAAAAACTCGTATCACCATAGTATCTAAGCTGCGGGGTGGATGTGATATTCTATGCCGCTGTCATTTTTGTTCGTAAACTTGCAAAATACGTGTAACTCGTGTCGTTACTTGTCTAACCGCGCAAAGTGTTTGTTCAAAAAAACCATCCTACACTGAAATATCGGAACAACACACGGGGGTCCCACTTGTCATTAATCAAATTTGGACCTAAAACTAACAAATCTGAATGATGAGATTCGAACTGGCAACCTGGACTACAAAGCATAAGTCGATAGCCTGAAACAACAACGGTTGTTGGCTTTGTCCCATAACTTGATTTTATATAGTACTTGCGTTGAGTAGAGTAGAGGGAGTGCCTCGTCAACACGTGCATGACCGTTGTCTCACTTACTGGTGGGTCCCAGGTCTGCGATCTCAATCTCTCTTCTCTCCATCGTCTAACCTTTGCACGGGCACACACGAAGAGCGGCGCTAGCTTGCTGTGGTGTTATTACAACTAAAAAAAGCTTGGAAAATAGAAGAATCGCCTAGAACAAGAGACATTGTGGCTGGTCGAGACGGAGCTAACCACATCTATCCTCCGTGCCACGTTTGCATGATGAAGTTGTGTGGCTAGTGGGGTGTTTTCGACCGACTGGCTGGGTCCCGAGGTCGAACCATAGGTACTACGTCTGATACAGTATATTTTTACATGCACATTTTTCCTCCGTGCCGAGATGTGGTACACCCTACCGCGCGGTTTCGGGGTCCTCCCGGGTGGTGCAGGCATATATTCTTCCTGGCGTGGGACGCCCTACCGCGCGTTTACTGGGTCCTCCTCGGTTGTAGCACCAAAGCAAGTAAATGAGTCATCAAATCACGAAAGACCACATTTCCCGCCGAGTACATCAGTGAAGCACGGTGGCTAGCTAGTTGGGCTAGTTCGACCGATTAGCTAGGCTGCCGCCACATTTGTTTTTTCACCCCTTTTTTATGTACTTGCCGGCAGGTAAATTTAAATATCCACCGCGGCGTTGCTCTGGTGTTTGGGTGCGGTAGGATTTTTAATTTTTTTATTGACGGGAGCAGGCGCGGCAGGATTTTTAATTTTTTTGATTGACGGGAGCAGGCGCGGCAGCAATTAGTCATGATGACTCCGCCTGTAAAACCCACTGCTCCCTGATGTGAGAAGTCGTCGACTGGTGTTTTACCGTGGTGAAAACCAAAAGATTCCCCGCTCCTCGGTTGGATCCCTCCGCCTTCCCATAGATTGCATTGCCTTTCAGCTGTTTCGCCCCCTTTGCTTCCTCTCCCCATTGCTTCTACCTGGTGCCATGGCGGCGTAGCAGATCACGAAGTCCGAGGTGAGGCGCCTGACATAGGAGCTCCATGCCAAGGATGCGGAGCTCAGAGCCAAGGACGTGGAGCTCCGTGCGCTCAAGGAGGAGAGGAGTGCCATGCTCCTCCGTTATGTGCGGGAGTTCACGGAGCTTCAAAAGCAGCAGGCGTCCACCACAAAGATGCTCGAGGCATCGGCGGCGTTGCTGTAGAAAGCGGGAGATATGATAGGCCGTCAGGGGAGCCGGCTGGAGCGCGAGCGGGCCGATCGTGACGAGGTCCAGGATTGCCTCAGCCACTTGGTGAACCAAGTTACCATGCATGTGTTACGGCTGCGCGATGCCTACCGTCGTGCCAGCGCGACGATGCCGGCCATCGAGCTAAACCCGTTCGACCACCCGGTCGACTTCAACGAGCTGCGGCTTCCTGACCTGGTCTCCTTCACCTATATCTCCGAGGAGCTGAGCCGTCTTCGCGCGATGGTGGGGGCTGAGCTGGACAAGGAGGGGTTGCGGGCTGCCGTCGCCGTTGCTGGGCGAATCCTTTCACGGCTCCGTCACCGAAATCCATTCGTGCCATTGGACGCTGTCTTTGATGAGCTGGCTCCCGTCGACCGGGAGCGGGCTCTGCGAGCAGTTGCATCCTGCATCACCAACGTCGTGCACCTCGAGAAGCAGAGGGACTTCGGTGGTGTTTAGGCGCCCTCTGCATGGGCATGTACATGTCTCGGCGCAACATGACCATTGGATCAAACTCAGACGATGCAGATGTAATGCCCCGGATTCGATGCGCCAGGTGTCTCCCAGTTATTCGCTGTAGTTGCCATGTCATTTGCTTGCATGTTGCATTTTGCCATGTCATCATCTGCATTTCATCTGCATGTTTTTCAAAACTTACATCCGTTCGGGTTCCCTCGGTTCTCTCTGTTGTCCGTTCTGAGCCCAACCACTCTCGCACGCGCCCGTCGCACCTCTCAGACCTTGTTTCGTGAGCGGGATAAAAACGTGCCCTCGGCCCCGCCGGCCTCCGCCTCCATGCCGGGAGTTCGCCACTCTCCGCCCGCGCCTCTCCCTCCGCCGCGCCGCCGCCTAGCTCGCCGTCGGCCCCACCTCCGGCTGGATCTGGCGAGGAGCCGGCCAGATCCGCCGGTTCCCCTACCTCCCCGACTCCGGCTTCCTCTGCCCCGGCGAGACTCCGGCCATCTTCGGCTTCCGTGCATGAAATCTAGATCCGGAAGAAAGGTTGACCCCCCCCCCCTCGAATTTTCTCTAAGTCCTGATAATTCCACATTCTGGTGCTAACTTTGACCTGTCATAACTTCATGTGTGCTGCTCCGTTTCATGCATATAATATATCAAAATGTTCACCGAGAGATGATCTTCATTTCATTCCATTGTGCCATGCTTGTTTGAGTCCATATTTACGCCCTAATTATAGTTGCAAGAGTGCTATATGATGTTAACTGATGTCTGTTAACAGAACTTGGTGATTTGTCTTTTTCATTGCATTTCGTGTGTGCATCTTATGAGCTTGATATCTACATGATTTTTGAGCTACATCATGCCATCATTAAAGTGGTGCAATCCATGTATTTTTTGTGAGTCTTGTAGTGAGTGCATCGAGCTCGTGAAGAAGGGTACTTGTTGTTGCTGTTTTGCTAGGCTGAATCTGCTATATCATGATGCTATGTAAACCTGTTGCTACAAGTCATTCTATGCATAATATGGAGATATTCACTAAGGATGTTTTGTTATACATGTCATGCTCTATCCATCAGTGCCCCTGGTTGCATTTATAGCCTGCTGTAGCTTCTTGTAATCTTGCTCCCAAATTGCTAAATAATGTTGCTGTCAGCCTGTTAACATTAAGTTTAGTTTTTCCATGAGCTTTGCTAGTGATCCATGCACCCTATGAACTTGATATTGACATGATTAGCTTTATAAATATGTCATATTACTGTTGATCACCTTGTCATGCCATGTACTGCTCTGTGGTGAGTGGTACAAGCTCACCAACATGCCTACTTATTGTTGTTCCTGCCATGTCTGAATCTGTCATATCATTTGCCATGTCTGCATGGATCCTACCATCTTTTCTGTTGATCTTTGGAATAAGTTCAGTAAGGGAGTTTTGTTCTTTGTCTTTAGTATTAGCATGACATGCCTTTGTTTGCCATTTTAAGATACCTTAGCATGTTGTTTGCTAGCTCTAAACATTACAACCTGATGTTATTTATGCCAAGTCTGTAAACTGTTATTATTTGCAATCTTGCCATGTCCTTTTGAGCATGTTATAGTGTTTTCTGGAGATAGCTCAGTGTTCATGTTTTGTCATTCTTTACCTGTAATTCATGTCCATGTCTTCTGTTTTCATTTTGAGATGATGTAGAATATTGTTTTGATGCTTGCAACATGCCTAGTTGCTGTTTTGGACAGCTTGTCCTTTAAACTTGTTTCATGTGTATGTGTTAAACCGCTGCTCCGTTTTGAGTGTGATCTATATGAAACTTGCTTAGAATTGCATGTAGTTTCATATTACCTTGTTGCATCCATGTTTTGAGTGTGTTTGCTTGATGTTTGAATGCATTTTGCATCAATGCCATGTTTAACTTGTTTTGCTCATATCTTCTAGGCCGTAGCTCCGAATTAAACGAACTTTATATGTAACTTGACTAGAATTTCGTGTAGATCATCTTGGTGCATCTTAACTTGCTGGTTAAAAACTTGAACATAAGGTTTATTCAGATCTGGACCAATTTCTAAAATTGCATATGAGGACTTACCGGATTTGTTATATGTTGTTTTAGGCCTCATTTAACCTTACCTTGATGTGTTGCTCTTGTTTGCATCATCTCTTGCCATGAGTAGCCTCATCTAGCTTTGTAATGCATCATACTTGGTTGAGCATCATGCCATGTCTATGTGTTGTGTGTTTACCTTGTTGTTTGCTTCTTTTCGGTTGTGCTTCTTCTCGTTAGTTCCTGTTTCGTTGCGATCGTGAGGATTCGTTCCTCTACGCTTGGTTCGGCTTCATCCGTTCGTCTTTTTCATGAACTTGTTCTTCTTCCTAGCGGGATTTCAGGCAAGATGGCCATCACCTTGGATCTCACTACTATCATTGCTATGCTAGTTGCTTCGTTCTATCGCTTTGCTGCGCTGCCTATCACTTGTTCTTCAAGCCTCCCAATTTGCCATGTCAGCCTCTAACCTTTTTCACCATTACTAGCAAACCGTTGTTTGGCTATGTTACCGCTTTGCTCAGCCCCTCTTATAGCGTTGTTAGTTGCAGGTGAAGTTGAAGATTGCTCCATGGTGGACAGGATTATGTTGGGATATCACAATATCTCTTATTTAATTAATGCATCTATATACTTGGTAAAGGGTGGAAGACTCGGCCTTATGTCTGGTGTTTTGTTCCACTCTTGTCGCCTTAGTTTCCGTCATACCGGTGTTATGTTCCTTGATTTTGCGTTCCTTACGCGGTTGGGTGATTTATGGGACCCCCTTGACAGTTCGCTTTGAATAAAACTCCTCCAGCAAGGCCCAACCTTGGTTTTACCATTTGCCTCACCTATTACCCTTCCCTTGGGTCGGCCAACCCGAGGGTCATCTTTATTTTTAACCCCCCCCCCCCCCCCGGGCCAGTGCTTCTCTAAGTGTTGGTCCGAACCGAGCCGCCTGTAGGGCTCCCTCGGGGAAACTCGAGGTCTGGTTTTACTCGTAGCATGTCTCATCCGGTGTTGCCCTGAGAACGAGATATGTGCAGCTCCTATCGGGATTGTCAGCGCATCGGGCAGCTTTGCTGGTCTTGTTTTACCATTGTCGAAATGTCTTATAAACCGGGATTCCGAGACTGATCGGGTCTTCCTGGGAGAAGGAATATCCTTTGTTGACCGCGAGAGCTTATAATGGGCTAAGTTGGGACACCCCTGCAGGATATAAACTTTCGAGAGATGTGCCCGTGGTTATGTGGAAGATGGGAATTTGTTAATGTCCGGTTGTAGATAACTTGACACCAGATTCAAATTAAACGCATCAACCACGTGTGTAGCCATGATGGTCTCTTTTCGGTGAAGTCCGGGAAGTGAACACGGTTTTGGGTTCTGTTTGACGTAAGTAGGAGTTCAGGATCACCTCTTGATCATTGCTAGCTTCACGACCGTTCCGTTGTTTCTCTTCCCGCTCTCATTTGCGTATGTTAGCCACCATATATGCTTAGTTGTTGCTGCAACCTCACCACTTATCCTTTCCATACCCATTAAGCTTTGCTAGTCTTGATACCCATGGTAACAGGATTGCTGAGTCCTCGTGGCTCACAGATTACTACAACAACAGTTGCAGGTACAGGTTATGCGATGATCATGACGCGAGAGCGATGTTACCTGTTTTGGAGTTTTTCTTCTGCTTCTTCTTCGATCAGGGGATAGGTTCCAGGTCGGCAGCCTGGGCTAGCAGGGTGGATGTCGTTTGAGTTTCTGTTTGTGTTTCATCCGTAGTCGGATGGTGCTCTTATATAAGATGATGTTGTATTCGTGTGGCATTGTATGCCTTGTATGTATCCCCAACTATTTATGTAATGGTTTGATGTAATGATATCCACCTTGCAAAAGCGTTTCAATATGCGGGTCTATCCTTGGTGGGACCTTCGAGTTCCTCTCGGATAGGGTCGCATATTGGGCGTGACAGCAGATCAGTCACTGTAGCACAAAGCGTGTGGGTGTGTTTGGTTGCATTCTCATCTCAATATAGTTGTTTCCTCTTCGTGTATTTTTGTCAAACTACTAGTGTGGACTCATGCACCCTTCATGCACTCTGCAAACACCCAAAAGTGGGTCGAGAAGGGAACTTTTGCTCCCATCCCATGCACCCTTCATACACCCTGCCTAACACTATTCGTGCTTCATATGGTTCATGTTTCGTGGAGTACTGTAGCACCGTACTCTCCATGCATTGTGCACCTAGTTCTGTTAACATTGATCTCACCGTTCATTCTCGACCGGACAGTCAAAAAAATGGTACTATGTTACATATAGGAGTAGTTGACATGCGCACAACATCATTTGTTATTGTCATATCTTACTACACTAGCAACAAGATTGTGTAGTACTGACGTATGAACCACTGCACATACCTAGTAGTAGGAGCATTGTGTATGTTCAAGTGGTTGCCGTGTTTCGCACTCCTCCGTCGCAAGAGTGGAAACGCTTGTTGTAATCATTTTTTTCTTCAGAAAAATAGTGGGCACGCTCTACCGTGCGGATCCTCCTCCAGCCATGCACTAAATTACTCACTTTTGCCGACGTGTGGGACAGCCAGCACCTGGGTCCACCAGCCATGCACTAAATTACTCCATAGTAGAGTGACGGTAGACTACCCCGATCGAAGCGCTGCAGTAATGCCCAATGAGCCGTCAAATCACAAAACCCCCTCCTTCCAGAAGTAAGTTGGACGGACGAAGCAACCATCATTTCATTCTTCTCTCTCAGCTTCCTCTCTTGAAGAAAACCCCCACTCGCTTCGCTTCTCCCTCATCTCGTTCCTCCTTTCACTATTCTCTCTCAGCTTCCTCTCTTGGATGGACGCTCGAGCACCGGCCGATGTGATGTCTATGGCTCTGGCCAAAACCGTCGAGGCTCATGGTAAGAAGAAGCGCAAGCACCCCGCCGAGACTACCGCAAACAAGCTCAAAGCCATCACCCTGTCCAAGCCCCCTCTCTGGGATCCCTCATTAAGCAAGTCCAGGTAATGTCTCTTGTTGACGATCTATTTCTCGATCTTGATCGTGTTCTTTCATCTAACACGCAGTACTAGTACTGGTAGTACAACTTTCTGGGTTATCTTGCATGTGATTTTAGTGTGCCAAATGACGGTTCTAAATTCCTCTTTTGACCAAAACATGCGAGAGGTTGACACTGATTTCTTATAGATTACTTTCAACTACTCCCTCTGTCCCAAATTTCTTGTCTTAGATTTGTCTAGATACGGATGTATCCAATACTAAAATGTGACTTGATACATCCGTATCTAGACAAATCTAAGACAAGAATTTTGGGATGGAGGGAGTACTTTATGAACATCAATGCTACCTTTGAAGAGGGTATATTTGCCTCAGTAACTTGTGTTATGGATATTGCAAGTAATCCCTCTGCTCTCATGCCTTTGAAGACATGTTCTAATGTCTTTGTTCACTCATTTCTGTGCATATATGTAGTCATATATGGAGTATAATATTGAAAATCATCTTATATTTCTGAACGGAGGTGGTAATAAAATATGGTTTCTGTTTGAATTAGAACCAGGTCCGCGGTGGAGATGAAGTTCTCAAAGTCATGCCGTGTGAACTGGAAGACCTGATGATGAGTTCTACTGCTGAACTATCCAACTGATGTGTCCTTGTCGCCACGTGTCCTGAACTAGTGTTTTCCTGTAGCTTTGTTGTCAGGCATGTTCTCGAGGCTGTACTTGACCACAACAATTTCTTGGTTGTGCCTTTGATTACGAAGGGTGTGGTTCTTGTAAAGCTTCCCAACAAATCTGATGCGTCCTGTCTTCATCATCATGTTTATGAGTGGAAAGACCACTCTGTTAGGTTCTCCAAGGTTGACAAGATGGTGATGGTGCATGTAGACATCTCACACGAAGTCCATGGCCTAGTCAGTTATGCGGGGTTCATCCCATAGGTCGGTGGCAAGAAATAGTCTGCAGAGTTTAGTTAGTGCAACTTTGCTTGTCTATAGTAAGTACTATTGTTCAATACTTGATTTGTGTTTGTGAACCCTGTATTGTTTATTAGTATTGTCGCTTTTGGTGTGTGGTCAGTCCTGAGAATGGTCTATGTTAATGTTTGTCCACTCAATTCAGTCTGTATATTTTGAAGTATCCAGATCATATTTTTTGTGAGGACGGTTTATCAATTATGGTTACACTCCAATATCTGTATGTATTGCAGGGTTTATCACACCCACCAGGATTTCTAGCCCCATGGATGTTCGGTCCATACGATTTGTCACGACCTTTGGACTGTCCTGCTTGTGGGAGTAGGCGGGGCCCCTGCATGCCACCCATAGTTGGACGATCAATCTTCTGTTTAGTACTTCAACATAGTGATTTCCTGGTAAGGGTTCACTCGTATCACATCAAGTAAATCTTATTGATTTACTATCTAAATCTTATTGATTTAATGTCATGTTTTCTTTCTTTTCCTGCAATTTTACGATGCAGGTTTTGCCATGTGACATTCATCACAGAATAAACCGTTTGGTTTGCTCTACGATGGCTATTTTGCAGGTTTCATTTCTTATGTCGTGTCAGTAATGAAGGCACTGTCCATCACTTATATTACTGGAAAAAATTGGATCAGTCTATTGTCTGAGTACAAGCTGAATCCCTATGATGAACTGCAGTTTGGTTTAACAAAAACGCCACAATTAGTCCTTCTCGCGTTTAAAAGAAATGAAGCAAAAACTGGATCACGGTCATGGATCCTAGTCAAGTTAGAAAGCTGATCATAGCAGACCAGACACGATCGTCGTTGTCTCGCACATTGGTACCACCTTCAGCAACGGATCGAGCATCGATAGTTGCTCTAGCACTAACAGCGGCAGCAGCTCAGTCTGATCCAGCTGAGGATTGGGCATCGACCGCGTCAGCGGATCAGTTTGATCTACCAGAGGATCGGGCATCGACACCAGCACCTGCTCCGACACCGGCACCATCTCTACAAGGAGCACCATCTCCGGCAGCAGCAGCGGCTTCGGCACCTACACCAACACTTGCATTTGCATCTGCTCCGGCCCGTGCAGTTGCACCGGCAACAGACTGGGCTGCAGTTCGCACTTCATATACCAAACTCCTTACAAAAACCAACATGTCCACCTTCTTGGTAAGCATTGGCCGCCCAAGTGCTTCGTTTTTTTTCTTTCCATGTTGTTTCACATGATTCACTGTGTTGATCTTACTGTTTGGGTATGTCTTCTTGTTTTCAAACAGAGAATTCCTAGAGCAACGAGAGAGTCGTTCAACAATCCGAGCGACCGCGGCCAAGTTTCTCTTACCATGCGCAACCTTGGTGTGCCTGCTCTATATACCGTAAGTACAAAGGATGGTCGCATGATGATTGATGCTAAAGGATGGTCAAGGTTCAAATCTAAATCATATCTTGCGGTAGGGGATGATGTCAAAATCGAATTTCTCAGCAAGGAGAGCTGGTCCAAATCAACTTTGAAATTTTTCAGTAGCAGGCTAGTAGCACGCAACTGCCGAACTGATCTATCCTCTGAGAGATTTTGATGTAATAATCTGGCATGGTGAAACAAGTGTCCTGTGTGTATAAGTAGTACGACAGTATTATTTATCACATGGCATATCGTTGATAGAATTGCAACTCTGATTGCTGGTTAGGAACTGTCGTTCGATTTCATTCCAACAGCTACCGTGCTTTATTCAATTTTGTGTATTCGCCTTGCGACAGCATCTAAAACCAGCGCCGTACCGATCGCTTGCAATATGAAAAGCACTGAGGTAGAACACATGGGCCCCCAAACATGCAGGGTCGGCCTGCGGCCCAAAGTCCAGAACCGTGAGCCTATCTGAGTATTATATTCTCAGCTGACCCCCCATAAAAAAGCTGAACCCCCATAATGCCTGTGCATTGCAGAGGGAGTATATTTCTCGGCAAGGTGAGCCTGTCTGTGATATAAAAGATTTGTATATTTCTTTACAGAGGGAGTATCTCTCTGTCAAAAAATATATTTATGTGTAACTAGTTACTCCTGTCTTTCTACTTCCTTTCGCTGATATGTGGGGCAACCGGCAATGGGGTCCACGTGCCATATGCACAAATTAGAGTGCACAACTTCATGGTAGACACACCCCGGTCGTAGCGCCGCAGTAATGCCCAATGAGCCGTCAAATCACAACCCCCCCCCCTTCCAGCTTTAGCAGTAAGCTGGACGGACGAAGCGGCAATATTTCACTAGGCCTGAATCCCTTTCTCCCTTGTCTGCTTGTTCAGAGAAAAACCCCTCTCGGTGATTGCATAGTGTTTTCTCATGGAGAACCAGGTACGAATTCTTCATCCATCCCTGATAAATCCAAGTCCCTTGGTCGCAGGTAATCCTAGGATGGCAGCCGCCGCGGTTGATGCATTTTTCTTCCTACTGAATCTAGTGTGTTTCATTTGCAGTGCCCAAAGTGCGAGTACTCTACAGGTTTCTGCGCCCTCGGCAAGACGCCACACTTGTTCCTTCTCATCCTAACACAACATTTTGAAACGCGCACAGTATGTTCCTAGAATCCTCTTTTCTATCCGGGAGGGTGGGTTTTTTTTAACATGTTGTGTTCTCATATTATTTTTCCCGCAGTGTATTATTTGCTCTGCCAGAACACATGTACTCAAGATGCTCGGCCTTGCCATAACTGAATACACTAGTTTAATGGTCACAGTGAAGACAAGCCATGGATATAAGTTCCGAGTTGGGTTCATGAACCAATAAGATCACTGCTTTTTTATGGCCGAACTTGGATAAACTTTCTCAAGTGTTATAGACTGAAAGTTGGTGCACGAATGTTGATGGAAATAGCAGAACCTGGTCTCATCTTCACTGCGATCTTCCACCCCGACGTCGTTCCAATTGTTCATCCATGTTAGTTTTGTATCTGGTTCTTGCTTGTTGCCTCGATTACTTCTTAATCCACCTATTCTGTCTAACTAATCACAATTTAACTTTAGAAGTAGCAACGAATCTCTCACGAAAATGCTACTTCTAACTAATATTTTCTTATAATTGGTGGCACGTGTAGGTTTTTTCAGAGTTAAGCAGTCTGCTCATTTGTTACTCTGTAATAACTCGGCTGCTACTGATGGCACTAAAGTTGACTGGATCGACATCCACAAGTTCCTACACTTTATTGATTGTCTTAAGGTCCTTGTGGGGCGTTTCAATGGTGGAAGGCCACGTGGGATATGTGTGCCACTGTTGCACTCGTTCAACAGGTCCAGCTGTGTCGAGAAACTTATGGTACGAGCTGTTTTCTGTTATATATGTTGTTCATAAACTATTGCTTATACACAGTTTTACAGTTGTGATCTTCTTGAAACAGGAATTGCTCAGTTCTATTGTTCCTATACAGATGCCTGACTATGGTTGGGTCAGACTTACGCTTGGTCACAACATGATGTTTATGTCGACCTACTCAATTCCCCTTGGAGGTGAAAAGATACTTATTCATGGGTGGTCTCAAATAATGAAGGCCCGTGGAGAATAGGACAGAAGATTATGTTCATGCTTTTCCATGGCTCTAAAGTGAATATCCTGTTTATTGACTACATTGCGAGATGAAGCCGCTTTCAGAAGGTTGTGGATGCGCGGGGTGCCACCTGGGCCTTGTCCTGGGGCTTGGCGGCCTCACCCTTGGTTAACTGTAGGCAAAGTAGCACTGTTCGAGGCGTGCTTTGTACGGTTGAACCTGTATAAGTACTCATACTGCTTTCAGCTTTGGTTGTTAAGTGCCCCTACTAGTTTCAGTTAAGGTTGTTAAGTACTCCTGCTGCTTTTACAGTCTGTCATGTTTCTTCAGTCCTGTCTTCCTCTAGCCGCCAGAACCAAACCAGCACCAACGGGGCCGCCTGCTTCTGCCGCCCACGGCTGGCTACGCCTCAGCGCATGCATCACTGCCCCACCGTCTCCTAAATCGTTAACGCCGATGTCCTCCGCGCGCTTTGGTGCGCTCGCCACGACGTCGCCCTCTCGCGTTGTCAACATGATCAACAAACAACAGGAATCGGCAGAAGTACGTGGAGAGGATGACAGTAGGGGCCCACCACGTTAGCGTATGGAAAAATAAAATGCTTCCTCCTAGTGTTTTCCTGACATCTGGGACCCACGACATTGTGAGCGTATATAGTCAATAGACAAGAGAACACCACAAGATCGGCTATACCTAGGACGTAGCTTCTTGAGCAGTATTTTTGTTGTTGTTGTTGAGACGGAGCAGGGTTTGAACTGGGCTGTGGCCCGTCTAGCCCAGGCTTATATTTTATGTTCACCATGTGACCAGCCCAGCTATTTTTTCTTTGTCAAATTGAGCCCAGTTTAATTTTTCTGAAGAATACCCAATCCAGGCCTACTTATTTTTCTACGCCCTGATGGGCTGCAACTCTTTCAAGATGCCTGCAAATCTTGAAAGTAATATGAAATGGGTTGTAAATTTAAAAAGAGATGAGAAATTGGCAATTACTTTATAATTTCTAATTTTTTCACATTTTCAGATTCCTATTTCACTGGGCATTAACCTAATTTAAATATATCTTCAAAGTACTTTAAATCTGGCTCGACATTTTAGTATTAAAAATAGTTTGGAACCCACAGAAATATGCAAAATTGGCCCTGGCCAACCAAAAAAATGACTGCAATAAATTGCATAAGAAGTTGTCATGAGCTATATATAAATTATTTAAAAAAAGAGGGAGTGGTCTGACTTGTGGGCCTATTTGGTTGACGCGTATGCAAGATTTTTTTAGTTATTATATACGTCAACAAACGATTCTAGCAGACGTAACCATTGGATGTCAATCCAACGGCTGTCGTGTTTCTTCAATCTCTGATCTTCTTGCTCCAGTCGCCAAAGCAGCGCCGGCAGGACCGCCTGCTCCCGCCTCCCGTGGCCGGCTGTGCTGCCGCGCAGGCCTCAGCGCCCCCTACTACTCCCACCGCTGGCCAGGGCATCCCTCTACTCACCCACACCCCCTGTTATTCTGCAGCGACGGCAGCCTCACACCGGAGCCGAACCGGTGAACCCTCGTACTCCTCTCCGCGCGGGCTTCCACTGCCGCGTCTTCCCCGGCTCCGTGTCGTCCCCTTCCTAGGCCCCGCCGTCGTCCACCACCGTGGTGCTCTTGTCCCGGTGTGGTCAATGTGGTCAACGACCGACTTCCATCGGAAGAGTACTGTACGTGGAGAGGCTGACAGCTGGGTCCACGGCAGTCGCAAGGAAGTGCCTCCTTATTACGTGGAAAATAATTATCCCTCCACCTGACAGCAGGGACCCATCGGACGAGCCACCAGTATTTCATGAAAAAAAATGTTTCCCCCTGACTGCTGGGACCCACCGGACGGGCCACCGTATTTCGCGAAAAAACCGTTCCCCCCACTGTCAGCTCGGACCCACCGGAAGTGCCTCCTTATTACGCACAAAAACATGAATACCCCCCTGCTAGCTAGGACCCACCTTGGTGGGAGGCTGACTTGTGGGCCTACTAAGTTAACTGGGACGGAGGCATTTGTCAACTTTAGTAAATATATGAACGATTCTAGCTCCAGTGACCGTACGATGTCCATCCAATGGCCATAGTGCTTCTTCAACCTCTGGTCTTCTTGCTCCAGCCGCCCAAAGCAGCGCCGGTCGTGCCGCCTGCTCCTGCCGCCCGTGGTCAGCTGTGATGCCGTGGAGGCCTCATCGCCCCCTACTACTCCCACCGCTGGCCAGGCCATCCCTCTACGCACCCACACCCCCTGTTATTCTGCGGTGACGACAGCCTCACACCGCAGCCGAACGAGTGAACCCTCATACTCCACTACGCATGGGCATCCACTGTCGCGTCTTCCCCGGCTCCACGTCGTCCCCTTCCTAGCCTCGCCGTTGTCCACCGCCCTGGTGCTCTCGGCGCGGCGTGGTCAACATGGTCAAGGAACGACTTCCACCGGACGTGGACTGTACGTGGAGAGGCTGACAGTTGGGTCCACGGCCGCAGCAAGGAAGTGCCTCCTTATTACGTGAAAAATAATGATTCCTCCACCTGACAGCAGGGACCCACCGGACGGGCCACCATATTTCACGAAAAAATGTTTTCCCCTGACTGCTGGGACCCACCAGCTACACGTTCGCATGCAAGGAAGTGCGTCCGGGCAAAAGAAACAAAAACCGATTCGCCCCCCTGACTGCTGGGACCCACTAGCTACATCTTCGCACGCAAGGAAGTGCCTGACAGTCGAGACCCACCTGGTCGAAGCATACGTACCGTTGTCATTCTGGTCGCGAACGTGTACGTACATACTGGTGGATGTAGAGGCGCACACGTGTCGTAGTAGAGGCGCGCACATGTCGTAGTAGAGGCGTGCACGTGTCGTAGTAGAGGCGCGATGTAGCATGTACACGTACATACAACGTCCAGGGTGCAAGAAAGAAAATACGGCCACGTACATACATATGGGCGGGGTCTCGAACGCCTACTCGTGCATACGTACGGCCAGGGCTCGTGTACATGGCTGGGTCAGAATGGAGAAACAACGTCGTCGCCATGTTCAAGGGGGGGGCAACGGAATGTGTCGTGTTCATGGGGAGGCAACGGAATGCGTCATGTTCATCGGGAGGCAACGGAACGCGTGGGAGCCAACCGGCTGGGTCGGAACGGAATGCATCGTCGTGTTCATAGAGAGGGCTTGGACATAACAGGCGATGGAAACGAGGCCTGGCGTACCGCAGAACGGAGGAAACGGCCTTGTGTTCGACCGGCCACGTTCGAAACGGGATCCTATTCATCGGGAGGGGTCTGGCGTACCACAAAACGGAGGAAACGGACCTCCTATGGTCAAAACGGGGGTCCTGTTGATTGGGAGGGGTGTGGCGTACCGCAAAACGAACAAAATGGACTTGTGTTGGAGCGCTACAGTCGAAACGGGGGCCCTGTTCATCGGGAGGGGTGTGGCATACCACAAAACGGGACTCCACGGGATATTGTTCATCTCCACCGTCGACCTCCTCCAGCCTCCACGGGCTACCGTCGACCTCCTCCAGCCCCCACGGGCTCCTGTTCATCCAGCCTCCACCGTGCGCTACTCCACCGGCTACTGTTCAACCACCCTTCCACGGGCACCCCTCCATTGTCTACTGTTCATCCAGCCCTCCACGGGGTCGTCCTGTTCATCCAGCCCTCCACACCACGGGGTCATGTTCATCCAGAGGCAACGCCACCACTCACTGTTCATCCACCCCCCCCCTGCAACGCTCACTATTCATCAAGAGAGGCAGCATCGATCGGCTTCAGTTAGCAGCAGTAGCGAAGGAATCGCTCGATCAGGTTCAGTTAACAGCCATCGATCGATCGCTCGGGTTCAGTAACGCGTAGCCTGTAGTGCAATCGCTCGGGTTCAGTTAGAGCCCAAGGCCTCGCTCGGGTTCAGTTAGAGCCAACGCCTCATGCACACGCGCGTACGTGTACGAGAGAAACGTGCATCGCTCAGCCCCCGACCTCCCACCGTAACCAGGAACTCCACGAAATTTTCCTCGCCCTCGCTTCTACCACGGTTTTTTCCGTCATGGACGGCCCAAAGAATGTCATGCAGCTGCGTCTCCGGCCCGCCCAGGACAAAAAGCCCATTTTCTGTCATGATTTTTTGTCATAGAAGTAGGAGCCCACCACATCTATGATGATACCAGGTTTTGTCACAATTATCGTCATAGAAGTGTCATATGTATGACAGAAAAGTTTCGTTTGGCCCAAAATGTCACGGATATGTCTTTTTTGTAGTGTAGGGCCCTTCCTGTTTAGAGAGAAGTTTTCCTGGGAAAAATCTAAAACGAGAATTGTACGATAGAACTTGAACACCTACTTAAATTTCGTTTTTGTATTCTCTTATCATGCCATATTTTAACTTTTTCCTTAAACAACTTGGCATTTTCATAAGGTTGTGTCCTTCATTCATCTAAAGAGACAATATCAAATAACCTCTTTTCACCGGCAAGTTCAAAATTATAATTAAGTTCTTTAATTGCCCAATAAGCCTTATGTTCTAACTCAAGAGGTAAATGACATGCTTCTCCATAGACCATTTTATGTGGAGATGTACCCATAGGGTTTTTATAAGTAGTTCTATAGGCCCGTAATGCATCCTCAAGTTTCTTAGACCAATTATTTTTGGATCTATCAATTTTATTTATCTATTACTCAATTCAACTTGACCACTAGACTAAGGATGATAAGGCGATGTAATTATATGGTTAACATCATACTTATCTAGGAATTTACAAAATGCACCATGAATAAAATGTGAACCACCATCGGTCATTAAATATCTAGGGACTCCAAACCTCGAGAAAATAACTTCATTAAGCATTTTAATAGATGTGCTATGATCAGCACTACTAGTTGGAATAGCTTCTACCCACTTAGTAACGTAATCAACAGCAACTAGAATATGAGTGTATAGATTAGAGGAAGGAAAAAGTCCCATATAGTTAAAAAAACCCTACATCAGATGGTTCAATAATAAGTGAATAATTCATAGGCATTTCCTGGCGTCTACCAATATTACCTGTTCTTTGACAGTCATCACAAGAAAGGATGAACTTAAGTGCATCTCTGAATAGAGTAGGCCAATAAAAACCAGACTGTAGTACCTTATGTGCAGTTCTGTCTCCTGCATGGTGTCCTCCATATGCGTCGGAATGACACTTCTGTAGGATGTATTCCTGTTCATGCTCAGGTACACAACGTCTAATAACACCATCTACTCCTTTATATGAATGTGGGTCATCCCAAAAGTAATGTCTTAAATCAAAGAAGTACTTTTTGTTTTGTTGGTAGATGTAACTAGGTGCTATATTTAGCAACAATGTAATTAGCATAGTCTACATACCAGGGACTATTACGAGAAGAAGCATTCACAATAGCTAATTGCTCATCACGAAAACTATCAACAATAGGTAGTGGGTCATCAAGAGCATTTTCCATCCTAGACAAATTATCTGCTACAGGATTTTCAGCTCATTTCCTGTCAATAATATGCAAATCAAACTCTTGAAGTAAAAGAACCCACCTAATCAGTCTAGGTTTAGCATCTTTCTTTTCCATAAGATATTTAATAGCAGCATGATCTGTTTGAATAGTAACTTTAGAATCGACAATATAAGGTCTAAATTTATCACATGCAAACACAATTGCTAAAAATTCTTTCTTAGTAGTAGCATAATTTCTTTGAGCATTGTCTAGAGTTTTACTAGCATAATGAATAACATTCAATTTCTTATCAACTCTTTGGCCTAAAACAACACCAACAACATAATCACTAGCATCACACATAATTTCGAAAGGTAAATTCCAATTAGGTGGTTGAACAATAGGTGCAGAAATTAAGGCTCTTAAGTATTTCAAATGCTTGTACCTAATCATCATCAAAAACAAATGGAACATAGTTTTGAAGGATATTAGTTAGCGGCCTAGAAATCTTAGAGAAATCTTTAATGAATCTTCTATAGAACCTAGCATGACCAAGGAAACTTCTTATACCTTTAATATCTTTAGGACATGGCATTTTGTCAATTGCATCAACATTTGCTTTATCTACTTCAGTACCTCGTTCAGAAATTTTATGCCCAAGTACTATACCTTCATTCACCATAAAGTGGCACTTCTCCCAATTCAATACACATTCACCATAAAGTGGCACTTCTCCCAATTCAATACAGGATTAGTTTTTTCACATCTCTACAAAGCGCGATCAAGGTTTCTTAATCAATCATCAAAAGAAGTTTTGTAAACAGAAAAAACATCCACGAATACCTCAATAATATTTTCACAAAAATTAGAAAATATAACAGTCATGCATCTTTGAAAGGTAGCAGGTGCATTGCATAAACCAAAAGGCATACAACTATAAGCATAAGTTCCAAAAGGACAAGTAAAAGTAGTTTTCTCTTGATCTTCTTTTGACACAGGTATTTGAGAAACACTAGAATATCCATCAAGGAAACAAAAGAGTGTATGCTTAGATAGTCTTTCTAACATTTGATATATAAAACACCAGGGGTAATGATCTTTTCTAGTAGCTTTATTTAATTTCCTAAAATCAATTACCATCCTATAACCAGTTACAATTCTTTGTGGAATAAGTTTATTTTTATCATTAGGAACAACAGTTATACCTCCTTTCTTAGGAACACAATGAACAAGACATACCCATCTACTACTAGCTATAGGATAAATTATAACTACCTCCAGAAGCTTTAATATTTTAGTTCTTACCACATCCTTCATTTTAGGATTCAGATGGCATTGATGATCAATGACCGGCTTAGCATCAGGCTCCATATTAATCTTGTGCTGACATAAGGTGGGACTAATGCCCTTAAAATTATCAAGAGTATATCCAATAGCAGCACAATGCTTCCTCGGAGTTTTAAGTAATCTCTTCTCTTCATGCTCTGAAAGGTTAGCGTTGATAATAACAGGATGTATCTTCTTTTCATCAAGATAAGCATACATTAATGTATCAGGTAGTTTCTTTAATCCAAACACAGGATCACTCTTGGGAGGGAGAGGATCTCCCAAAGTTTCAACATGCAAATTATGTTTAAGGATAGGTGCTTGCCTAAAGAATATTTCATCTATTTCATTTCTCTCATTCATATGCATATCATTTTCATGGTCTAACAAATATTGTTCTAATGGATCAGTAGGAGGTACGCAATAGAAGAAAGACCAATAATTTCATCTTTACTAGAAAATTCTTTATCATGAGGTTGTCTACGAAATTTAGAGAAATTGAACTCATGAGACACATCACCAAAACTAACATTGACTATTTCCCTAGTGCAATCAATCTTAGAATTAACTGTATTCAGGAAAGGTCTACCAAATATAATAGAGCAGAAATCATCTTATGGGGATCCAAGAACTAGAAAATTAGTAGGGTATTTGATCTTACCACACAAGACTTCAACATCTCTAACTATCCCAAGTGGGGAAATAGTATCTCTGTTTGCAAGATTAATAGTAACATCGATGTCCTCTATCTCAACAGGTGCAATATCATTCATGACTTCTTGATATAAGGTAAAAGGAATAGTACTCACACTAGCACCCATATCACATAAACCAAAAGATGACATGTCCATCGATATTATCAACCAAAAGATCTTTAATCATTGCAACATTTGCTTCCACATTTATTTTTTCAGATGGTCTAGGTGTTTTAATATTACTTTTATTGACCATAGTTGAAGCTTTAGCATGTTCCTTAATCCTAAGAGGAAAAGGTGGTTTCTCAATATAAGCAGGACGTACAACTGGATCAACATTATAAATGATTGTTTCATCTTTAGCTATAAGAGGTTCCTCTAACATTTCTTCAATAGGTGGATGGAATTTAAACCACTTCTCCTTAGGGAGATCAACATCAGTAGCAAATGATTCACAAAAGATAGCTACTATATCAGAGCCAAGTCCACATTTAGTACTAAACTTATGAAAAGCATTTGTTTCCATAAAAGATTTAACACAATCAAACTCAAGTTTTATACATGACTCTTTACCTTCATCGAATTCCCAATATTCAGAGTTGCGTTTAATTCTTCCAAAAGACTCCATTTGAATTCAATAGTTTTCTTCATAAAGGAACAATTAGAAGAAGTATCGAGCATGGATTGATCATTATGAGAAAGCCGAGCATAAAAGTTTTGAATAATAATTTCTCTTGAGATATCATGGTTGGGGAATGTATGCATCATATATTTAAGCCTCCCCCAAGCTTAATCAATACTTTATCCTTCAAGAGACCAAAAATTATATATATAATTCCAATCACAATGAACCAAATACATAGGATAAAACTTCTGATGAAATTCCAGCTTCAGCCGGTTCCAATCACATGTTCCAGTATCATACAATAGCCTATACCATGTGAATGCCTTTCCCTCCAAAGATAAAGGGAATACCTTCTTATTAACTCCATCCAAGGATAAACCTGCGAGCTTAAACAATCCACAAATTTCAGCCACATATATTAAGTGCATATCAGGATGCACTGTTCCATCTCCTACATAAGGATTATCTAGCAGTTTCTCTAACATGCCTAAAGGAATCTCATAATAAATATTTTTAGTAGGTTAGGTTGAGTGGAAACTCTTTATTTCCGGTCGAGGTGAAGGTACCCCGAATAAACACCTCAAAGGATTATTTTCCATAGTGACAAGTGACAGTGAATTTCAGCACATAATATAAATGTTTCCTTACCTAATTCTACTTACCGAAGGTGCTTCACTCCCTGGCAACGGCACCAGAAAAGAGTCTTGATGACCCACAAGTATAGGGGATCAATCTTAGTCCTTTTGATAAGTAAGAGTGTCGAACCTAACGAGGAGCAGAAGGAAATGATAAGCGGTTTTCAGCAAGGTGTTCTCTGCAAGTACTGAAAGTAGCGATGATAGATAGTTTTGTAACAAGATAATTCGTAACAAGTAACAAGTAGAAATAGTAACAAAGGTGCAGCAACATGGCCCGATCCTTTTTATAGCAAAAGACAATCCGGGAAGTTCTCTTATATAAAGCAAGGTGCTCTTGACGACACATGGGCATTGTCATCTAGTGACGTTCATCATGTTTAGTTGATTTGCATTCGCTACTTTGATAATTTGACATGTGGGTGGACAGGTGCTTGGGTGATGTTCTTCCTTGAACAAGAAACCAACTTATGACTACCCCCTCTCGCAAGCATCCACGACTACGAAAGAAGAATTAAGATAAATCTAACCATAGCATGAAACATGTGGATCCAAATCAGCCCCTTACGGATAATGCATAAACTAGGGTTTAAGCTTCTGTCACTCTAGCAACCCATTATCTACTTATTAGTCCACAATGCCTTCCCTTAGGCCCAAATATGGTGAAGTATCATGTAGTCGATGTTCACATGACACCACTAAAGCAAGCAACAACATACATATCACCAAAATATCGAATGGATACCAACATCACATGATTACTTATAACAAGACTTCTCCCATTTCCTCAAGAACAAAAGTAATTACTCACAAATCATATTCAAGATCAGAGGTGTATTGAATTTGCTTGAGGATCTGAACATTTAATCTTCCGCTAAATATCCTAACAAGCATCAAATACAAGACGTAATCAACACTAGTAGCAACCCACGGGTACTAATATGAGGTTTGGGAAAAAGATTGGATACAAGAGATGAACTAGGGTTTGAGATGAGATGGTGTTGGTGAAGATGTTGATGATGATTAGTCCTCCCGTGATGAGAGGGTCATTGGTGATGTCAATGGCTTCAATTTCCCCCTCCCAAAGGGAAGTGTCCCCGGCGGAATCGCTCCGCCAGAGAGCAAAAGTGCTCCTGCCCAGGTTCCGCCTCGTGACGGTGGTGCTTCGTCCCAAAAGTATTCCCTTTTGTTTCTAGGTCAAAACCCTTCATATAGCACAAGATGGGCACCAGAGGTCAGTTGTGGGCTCCACAAGGCATCAGGGCGCGCCCAGGGGGTGGCCGCACCCTGTTGCCTTGTGGGTAACTAGTGGCCCCCTCTAGTATTTTTTTTGCTCCAGTATGTTCTATATATTCAATAGAAAATATCCGTGAAGTTTCAGGTCATTAGGAGCTCTGTAGAATAGGTATCTCTGTTGTAGCTCTTTTAGGTCCAGAATTCCATCTGTCGCTAATCTCCCTCTCCAGGTAGATCTTGCAAATTAAGAGAGAAAAGGCACTATAATTGCATCATAAAGTGGAATAATTACCAAAAACAATATATATAATAGTAGGAAAACATGATGCAAAATGGACGTATCACACACTTGCACTATTATTATTTTCACATCATTTGGTCATGCAAGTGAAAGGCAATAATCACGATAATTTGATGAAGTGATTGCGGTGAAGGAAAGCTGGTATAAACTCTTCTTGTTTTCCATTTTTGTAAATATGTTTAACTCAGTCGATCTCGATTTAGCATGTTATGGGTAAACATGTTTGTTAGGGCAATTAGAGATTATAGTTGCTCATGTCATGCTTAAATAGCTGGGAGTGGATAATGATTTATCTTGAGTGTCAACGTGCATTAAAATGGTTGTGATGTAGTATGTTAGTATGGTATCCTCCTTTGAATAATTCAAGTGGCTTGACTTGGCACATGTTCACACATGTGGTTGATTCAAAACCAATGTAGCCTTCATGATATGTATATTCAGGGTGTTTATATCCTACTCATGCTCATATTCAATGTCAAATATCTGCAATGCATGATTATGATCATTATCGCTCTCTAGTTGGTCGCTTCTCAATCCATTTGCTAGCCTCCGCCTGTACTAAGTGGGAATACTGGTTGTGCATACAAAATCCTTAAACCCAAAGTTGTTCCAGATGAGTCCACCATATCTACCTATATGTGGTATTACTCTGTCGTTCCAAGTAAATTTGCATGTGCCACCTCTAATCATTCAAATAAACATATGTTTTGTGTGCCCGTACCGCTCATGGAGTGACGGGGCGATCAATATCTTCCATGCTAAGCGGGTTATTCTCATGATGAGTGTTTATTCACTTGTCATTGCATGAGAGAGGCTGGTAATTGGGATGCTGAGTCCTGTAATAAAAAATAAATAAAAATATAATAAAACAAACTCCTCGAAAATTTGAATGGGAACCACCGATAATGTGTTTAACATGGAAGATATTGAAATCCTTTGTCATGACATTGCCAGGAAAAGCACACCTCTCAAAATGTATTCATCTTTGTTTTAAGCTTCGAGCTCTCGTACATCTGCAAATCTTGGCTTCCCTCTGTGAAGGGCTTTTCTATTTACTTTCATGTTTTTTATTTTTATTGTCGATCCATCACCTTCTCATTCAAGCACCAACTTTGAGAGTGTTATTGTTATTCTTAGTTTAATTAACATGCATTGAGTCTAGTTAATGTTGGATGTGACCATGACTGGCTCTCTTCTACCATGAATTACAATGTTTAGTCACTGCTTGGACTTCGGAGGTGCTATGCATTTATGTTTTGCGGTCTCACAAAGGGCTAGCGAGATACCATGTTACCATATTATATCATGATTGTTTTGAAAAAGTGTTGGCATCCGAGATATCTTATTATTGCCCGCTAATTGATTATGTTATTGTCATGAGTAAATTTGAGACCTGAGTGTTATCATTCACATGGTTAGTTCATAATCTTCGTTGAAAACTTGAACACTAGTTAAGCATATATACAGCAACGAGAACAAAAGAGTTTGTAAAAGTTTTTCTTTATCACTTTAAGTTTGTTAACTGAATTGCTTGAGGAAAAGCATGCGTTAATCTTGGGGGAGTTGATACGTCCCAAACGTATCTACTTTTCCAAACACTTTTGCTTTTGTTTTGGACTCTAATTTGCATGATTTGAGCGAAACTAACCCGCACTGACGTTGTTTTCAGCAGAACTACCATGGTGTTATTTTTGTGCAGAAATAGAAGTTCTCCGACTGAGCTAAAAATTTACGGAGAATATTTATAAAATATATAAAAATTATTGGCAAAGAGACCTACTAGATGGGGGCCACCAAGGAGCCACGAGCTCAGGGGACGCCCCCTAGGGCGCGTTGGGTGAGCTCGTGGGTCCCGCACACCTCCATTTGCCCTAACTCCAACTCCATAAGTACCGTCTCACGGAGAAAAAAACAGGGAGAAGAAACCATCATGTTTTACGACACAGAGTCGCCGCCACCTCATGTTCTTCATCGGGAGGGATGATCTGGAGTCCATTCGGGGCTCCATAGAGGGGGATTCGTCGCCGTCGTCATCATCAACCCTTCTTCATCAACAGTTCCATGATGCTCATCATCAAGTGAGTAATTCCTTCGTAGGCTTGCTGGACGGTGATGAAGTTGGATGATATTTATCTTGTAATCGAGTCAAATTGTTAGGGCTTGATCCCTAGTATCCACTATGTTCTCAGATTGATGTTGCTATGACTTTGCCATGCTTAATGCTTGTCATCGCCATGATTTCAGATCTGAACCTATTATGTTTTCATGAATATAAGTGTGTTTTGGATCCTATCTTGCAAGTTGTATGCACCTACTATGTGTTATGATTCACAGAACCCAAGGTGGCAAAAATTAGGATTCACTCCAGTGATGACCGTACTATGAGTTCATGTATTCACTAAGTGCTAATGCTTTGTTTCGGTTCGCTATTAAAAGAAGGCATTAATGTCCCTTAGATTTCCTTTTAGACCCCACTGTCATGGAAGGGTAGGACAAAAGATGTCATGCAAGTTCATATTATAAGCATGTATGACTATATGCGGAATACATGCCTACATTACATTGATGAATTGGAGCTATTGTGCATCGCTCTAGGTTGTGACTGTTATATGATGAATACCACCCAACGCAAATATCCATTGTTGATCCAATGCCTACGCTTTCTCATATTGATCTTTGCTAAGTTACTACTGCTGCTGCTGTTACAATCACTACAAACTGCTACTGTTATTGTTCTTGTTACTCTTGCTACTATTACTGCTACTATCAAAACTATCAAACTACTGTGCTACTAAATACTTTTCTGCAGAGATATTTCCCAGGTGTTCTTTGGCTCCCCTTGTGCGAATCAACAAATTTGAATGAAATACTACCCTCGAAGACTGTCGCGATCCCCTGTGGGTTATCAGTTTGTAAAGCTACAGATCAGCGATAGAGCTGTGTCAATCTCAGGTGAAGAGGTAGTATGTCTCATTTTCCTTGGTGGAGAAGGACGGGCGCAGTTTTTTTACGTAGAATTATCCTATCTTTTCAGTCTTGTAATGTCGGTGTTTACATGGCTTGTAATTGAATCTTTATTTTATTATTGATAAACGTATTACCATGCAAAAACAAACTCCTCTTCCTTTCCCAAGCGTGTTTGGTGAGTTCGGCATTCCGCCAAACACCTAGCCGGCACACGCAGGTGGTGCTACTGGTGCGGCCCGGTTGCCGTCACCGGTGAACGGCGGGCGCGTATAGGTGCTACAAGAGCTAATGTTGCTCGGCGGCGGCGTAGTGGTGCTGGTGTGTAGCGACCAAACCTCAAACAGTCTAGTCTCTATGCATCTGTGGCATCCCTAGATTGGTAATGCTGACATGCACAGTACTTGAGGATTTATAACAGAGTTTCAATCACACACTTATTACATTAAATGTCTCAAAAGAGAACTTCTTACAATAAATATGGCTTAAGGCCATCTAAAAACGATAACAGCGGAAGGCTTCGAAGATAAAGTGAGTCCATCAACTCCAACAGCATAGCTGAGTGAAAGACAACGACCTATGGCACCTTACTTGTCGTCTCAAAAGTCTGCAACATGAAACGTTGCAGCCCGGAACGGGTCAGCACATGGAATATGCTGGCAATGTAACACATAGAGTAATGAACAGAATAAATGGTATCACTACATGCATATGTGGCTGGTGGAAAGCTCTATGGTTACAGTTTTGAATAAAGCCAATTTTTTCCTACAATAAAGGAATAAATTTTATTTAACTATCATGGTGGTTGATAAACATTGAGAAGGTTCCTCCAACTCAATCCCAATTAAACATCATCATTAAACCCAATCAAATTAAATTTAGAGTGGTGAGATCAACATGATAATCCAAGAACCAGATACTCAAGATGTCCATAACCGGGGACACGGCTAACTATGATTAGTTTGTACACTCTGTAGAGGTTTGCGCACTTTTACCCACAAGACTCGAATACATCCATGGTCGTAGATTCGAGACACAATCTTTCTGAAGCATTAACTCTCTACTCTGGACAGACAGTACCACCTACAACCCACTACATCTGCTAGTCTACCTCTTCAAGAGCTTCACGCAACTTACTCAACTATGCCAGAGCCCATATTGGCTTGTGGCTGCACACGGAAGTTTCTAGCATGAATAATCTTATGATCCCTTTGAGCCTGGGTGGCGGACCGTAGGATGATCACACGAGTACTCCGGGATATCCTAGGACAACACTGGATTCTCCAGGTGCCCTGACAACCACTGGGTACTCCAGGGTGCCTCAAGCAATCCACCCAGATGTGTATTTAAGTAGCCACCTTAAGTTAACCATTAAGTAACAATACTCACATCTGTCATGGATACACTCACCCAAACCACATCTACGAGCATAGCATAGCAATATAATCATAACGTAGAAGTAACTCCCAAAGTTTTGCTAATAAACAGGCAATAGGTACTACCTCAATCTACTTCCCAAAACCCACATGTTAATTAGATCCTAACCATGCAATGTTTGAGGGTTGATCTAATGCAATAAAAACTGGGTAGTAAAGGGGTATGATCAAAGTGTTATTGCCTTGCTGATGATTCGCAAAACCTAGAGACTCGTAGTAGCACGCTTCGCACTCCGGGTACTCTATAGCAAACAAACAAAGCATACAATAAGCACTCTACTAAAAGCACGGGTAAAACTCAAATAAGAGATCTAACCGGAAAGTTTAACTTAAGAACTCCAGTTTGCAAAAAGAATCAAATCAAACGAAGCAACGACACTCAAACTGCGAAAGAAACAAGATATGTTTACTAATCTGGGCTAGTGTCAAATTTTACAATACCAAAATCTTGTTCGAGTTGTTTAAACATAAAGAGGGCTTTGAGACGAAGATCTAGGCGCTTGAATCTCTTGATTCCGATAAACGAGCGAAAAGATAAACTAAAACGAAGATCAGGGCAGAAATCACGATCGAAAATAACCGCGGAAAAACCCTGGAAAAAGAAAAACTGACGAACAGGCTAACGAACGAACGTTCGCTGTCTGCAGCTAACGGGTGAACACCGTTCGTTAAAACGAACGTACGGACGAACGTCCGCTATTTAACTAAACCGAGAAAACCGAACCGATCTAATAAAAGACGAATCTAGGGTTTACGAAATAAAACCGATCGGTTTAAAAAACCGGCGGCTACCTCGGCAAACGTGTCGGTGGCGGCGGCGGGAACTTAGGAGGGGCGGCTCCGGCGGCAGTGGCGGGGACGGCGGCGGGCGACACAAGGCGGTGGCGGCGGTAGTGGATCGGGGCTAGGGTTTGGGGTTCGGTGGGGTGGGCTAGCGGCTCGGGGCTGCGGCTCTTAAAGGGCCGGCCGGGTCAGTGTCCCAGGCGGACACGACCCGGTAAGGCGGTTCATTTTTTTAAAATATTCCGACGCGCAGAAAAACAAATACTAAACGGACTCCAAAACCCTGAAATAAAATTTCCCCGTCCTTTAGAAATATAGAGGACAAAGTGAACATTTATTTGGGCCTCTAATGCAATTTTGGAAAACGCATTTTTTCCTAATTCAAATAAAATAGCAATAAAACTCCGAATAAAATACTTATTTGATTTTAATATTTAACCTCCAATATTTATTTATTTTGGGGAAGTCATTTTATCCCCTCTCTTTTATTTTCATATTGGAAATATTCAAAGAGAAAAATAATTAAAACCAAATGATTCTCTTTTCAAAATTTGAGAAAACTCAAATATGAAAATAACGAAATCCCCAACTCTCTCCGTTGGTCCTTGAGTTGTGTAGAATTTCTATGATCAACCAATGCAATGAAATATGATATGCAATGATGATTTGATGTATAACATTCCAAATTGAAAATTTGGGATGTTACAAACCTACCCCCCCCCCTTAAGATGAATCTCGCCCTCGAGATTCGGGTTGGCTAGAAAATAGGTGCGGGTGATCCTTCCGTAGGTCTTCCTCTCGTTCCCAGGTGGCTTCATCCTCGGTATGGTGGCTCCACTGAACTTTGCAGAACTTGATAACCTTGTTGTGTGTGACTCGGCTGGCAAACTCGAGAATCTTCACTGGCTTCTCCTCGTAGGTCAAATCGCTTTCCAACTGAATCGCTTCCAGTGGCACTGTGTTTCTTAGAGGAATATCAGCCATCTCTGTGTGGCACTTCTTCACTGGGAAACGTGAAACACATCATGAACTCCTGGCAATGCTTCTAGCAATTCCAACTTGTAAGCAACTTCTCCCATACGCTCCAAAACTTTGTATGGTCCCACAAAACGTGGTGCTAACTTTCCCTTAACTCCAAAATGCTTAACTCCTCGAAATGTGGACACACGAAGATAAACTTTGTCTCCGACTTCGTAAACTGTCTCCTTGCATTTAGAATCAGTTTAAACCTTCTCTTCAGACTCCTTAACCAAATCTGGTCCAAACAACTGACGGTCTCCAACTTCATCCCACAACAACAGTGTCCTGGACCTCCTTCCGTACAAAGCTTCGAAAGGGGCCATCTTCAAACTGTCTTGATAACGGTTATTGTAAGAGAATTCTGCATATGGCAAGTTGACGTCCCAACTAGATCCATAATCTAGCGCACAAGCTCTCAACATGTCCTCCAGAATCTGATTCACTCTCTCAGTCTGTCCATCTGTCTGTGGATGAAAGGTTGTACTAAACTCTAGCCTGGCACCCAAAGTCTCATGCAACTGATTCCAAAACTTTGAGGTAAATTGGGTTCCTCTATCTGATACAATGGTCCTCGGAACTCCATGCAGACATACGATCCTGGTCATGTATATCTTGGCTAACTTAGCACTGGTGTAAGTGGTCTTCGCTAGGATGAAATGAGCTACCTTCGTCAAATGATCGACTACAACCCATATCGAGTCATAGCCTGAACGAGTCCTGGGCAATCCCGTGACAAAATCCATGCCTAGCTTATCCCACTTCCATTTGGGTATCGGCAATGGCTGTAGCAATCCTGCTGGCTTCTGATGCTCTGCCTTCACTCTCTGAGATACATCACAAACTGCTACATACCCCGCAATATCCTTCTTCATTCCGGCCCACTAGAAACTATCCTTCAAATCCAGATACATCTTGGTATTTCCTGGGTGAATCGAATATGGCAAATCATGGGCCTCCTGCAGAATCAACTTCCAGATCTCAGGGTCATTAGGCACATATACGCGATCCTCAAACCATAGGGTATCGTGCTCATCCTCAATAAATCCCTTAGGCTTTCCTTTGTTCATCCTTTCCTTTATCTCGGAAATCTCTTTGTCTGTCTTTTGAGCTTCTCTGATCTTATCCATCAAGGTAGACTGAATTTCCAATGCTGCTGCATAGCCTCTCGGAACTATTTCCAAACATAGCTCGCGAAGATCCTCTTCTAACTCCTTGCGTAATCCTCCGGTCATGAGAGTATTCACATGACTCTTGCGACTCAATGCATCAGCTACTACATTAGCCTTTCCAGGATGATAATGCAACCTCATATCATAATCCTTAATGAGCTCCAACCATCTCCTCTGCCTGAGATTCAACTCCTTCTGCGTGAAGATATACTTCAAACTCTTGTGATCCGTGTACACATCACAATGGTTTCCGATGAGAAAATGTCTCCATGTCTTAAATGCATGCACTATGGCTCCTAACTCTAAATCGTGTGTAGCATAATTCAACTCATGGGGTTTAAGCTGTCATGAGGCATAGGAAACAACTCTTCCCTCCTGCATCAACACTGTTCCAAGTCCTCGACGAGAAGCGTCACAATACACTTGATAATCCTTGTATTGATCTGGGAGAATCAACACTAGGGCTGTAACCAAATGTTTCTTTAATTCCTGAAAACTGGCTTCACACTCCTCAGTCCATTTGAACTTGGTGTCCTTCTTCAACAACTCGGTCATGGGCTTTGCAATCTTCGAGAAATTCTCAATGAACCTCCTGTAGTATCCTGCGAGTCCAAGAAAACTTCGGATCTCTCCAACTGATGTGGGTGCTTCCCAATTAGTCACAGTGACAACCTTGGTGGGGTCTACTGTTATTCCTTCTCTGGATATAACATGTCCGAGGAATCCAACTTCCTTCAACCAAAACTCACACTTGCTGAACTTGGCATACAACTGATGTTCTCTGAGCTTCCCAAGTACCAAACGCAAATGCTCCTTGTGCTCCTCTTCATTCTTCGAGTAGACCAATATGTCATCAATGAACACCATGACGAACTTATCCAAAAACTCCATAAACACCTTGTTCATCATGTTCATGAAATAGGCAGGCGCGTTAGTCAGACCAAATGACATAACGGTATACTCATATAGCACGTACCTTGTAAAAGTTGTCTGAGGTATATCCTGCTCTCGAATCTTCAGCTGGTGGTTCCTGATCGCAGATCGATCTTGGAAAATACTTTAGCTCCTTGCAACTAGTCAAATAAATCATTGATCATCTGCAGTGGTTACTTGTTCTTGATTGTTACTTCATTCAATCCACGATAATCAACAACCATTCTCAATGATCCATCCTTCTTCTCCACTAGAAGCACTGGTGATCCCCGAGGTGACGAACTTGGGCGAATATAGCCTTTATCCAGTAACTCCTTAATCTGCTTCTTAATTTCTTCCAAATCCTTTTGGGCATCCAGTACGGTCTCTTAGATATTGGCCATGTGCCTGGCAAAAGCTCAATCAAAAACTCGATGTCCCTATCCGATGGCATGCCTGGCAACTCCTCTGGAAATACATCAGGGAAATCCTTCACCACTGGTACTTCCTCCTGTACAACTCCTGATAAGGAATTCACTTGAGTCCTCTTCGGCACATGCTGGGATACATACTTGATCCTTCTTCCTTCTCGGGTGGTGAGCAAAATTGACTTACTAGCGCAGTCAATGTTCCCTCCATACTTCGATAACCAATCCATGCCTAATATTACATCCAGTCCTTGTGACTCCAATACTATTAGGTCTGAGGGGAACACGTAGTTACCAATCCTTAATGGTAACCGGTCAAGCCATAGGCTAGCCATGTAGTCTGCTCCTGGCGAGGTTACTAACATGGGAGACCTAAGGGCTTGGGTTGGCAGGTTATTCTTATCCACAAATCCCCTTGATATGTATGAATGTGATGCACCAGTATCAAAAAGAACGATTGCAGTAAATGACTTAACCAAAAACTTACCTATTACTGCATCGGGTTGCGCTTCAACCTCCTCCATGCTAACGTGGTTCACTTGTCCCCTGTTGAAAGGGTTGGGCTTCTTCCCAGAGCTTCCATTGCCATTTCCATTCTTTGCCTCAGAACGCTCCATGGCGTATGTCCATTCTTCCCGCACTTGAAACAACTAATGTGACTTAGATCCTTCTTGGCGGGCGTTGCTGGGTTGGAACGGTTCTGGCCGTTGCTTCCTCCATTCCCATTCCCATTATTGGGGCCACTATGGTTATGTGAACTTCCTCCATTGGAATTTTGGCCTCCATGGTTATGGTGAATGTGTCCTCCCGAGTTCGGGGTAAAACGGGGCTTCTGCTGAGCTCTTGAATTGTACTTCCCTTGTCCATACTTCCTCTTACAGTTGTCAATCTGCTGCTGCTTTCCTTCAATCATGAGAGCTCTATCTACCAACTCCTGGTAGTTGTTGAAGGTTTCCACCATCAACTGCATGTCAGCTCATCATTCAGTCCTTCCAGAAACTTCTCCTGCTTAGCGGCATCTGTAGCGACGTCATCTGGGGCATAATGTGCTAACTTACTAAAATCATCCACATATTGGCCCACTGTGCGACCTCCTTGGTGCAAGTTGCGAAATTCGCGCTTCTACATGGCCATTGCTCCTGCTGAAACATGGGTAGTGCGAAAAGCCTGCTGAAACTGGTCCCATGTGACAGTGTCGATGGGGTAAGTGGTTGTGAAATTCTCCCACCATGATGTTGAGGGTCCATCAAGCTGATGTGCGGCAAAGCGCACCCTCTCCGCATCTGTGCATCCTGCAATGGTCAACTCCCTTCCAATCTTGCGGAGCCAATCATCTGCAACAATCGGCTCGGTGCTACTAGAGAACACTAGCGGATTCAACCTTAAGAAACAGGCTAAGTGATCAATAGGTGGTGGTGGTGGTGGGCTGTTGTTGTTCCCCTGGTTTTGATTCTGGACTAGTAGCTGCATCAGGGTATTCTGTTGCTGGATCAACTGGGTGAGCTCCAGCGGGAAAGCAAATCCATTGTCGCGTCTCGGAGGCATCTGATGGGTTTAGAAAAGATGAGAAAATAGAATAGAATGAGGTCTAGAGGGAAAAACACTACCCATATGCACATGAGACAAACACAAACATATCACTTCAATCAATTCAAACAAGGGCATACAATCGGTGTAACTATCGTTACAAAAGTGCTCGAACTATACTATATACATGGGGGAATACTACTACTGATATGGTGGTCGACTAGAAGTTTTAATCGGTGGAAGACTCCATGATATCTGCTCCAGTTTCATCAACATAGTCATCATCGCTATCGTTCGGTCTGAGTCGGTATCGTCGATGATGATGTAGTTCTCCGGGCAAGTGGAATCGACGTCTTCTCCTCCTGGCGCGGGGTCTCCCATGAATACTCCTAGCTTCCTTGTTAGATCGTCATTCTTCTCCACGAGTATCGTCATTTCCTCCTCATATCCATCGCGTGTAGACTTGAGTTCTTCCTCTAGCTCTATGATCCTGGTCATTGCCTTCTTCATATCTATCATGCCTGCGCACATCTGGTTCTCCTGGTGACGAATGTGCTAGTTTAACTCCTGGATGAAAGATGCAATGGACCTATCCCTCCTGGTGCTGATCATCTCCCATTGCTCATCTTGATGCCCACAAATCTGGTAGATAGTATCCTTGATATCCTTGTGGTAAACTTCTCCAATGCGTCCCATGGTGATGTGGGCTGCCATGCTCTTTCCTAGACTCCAGGTTGGTGCATCAAAGGAAAACTCTATGGGCTCAGTGACTGGCATGAACGTCCTTCCTGGAACTTGAACTCGAATCATCCAACGCTCCTCTTCTAGTAAAGTGGCGATGTAGGTCCCGGTAAAGCTTGGTATTCCGATGTTTAGGTACCTAGTAACTTCCTTCAAGTGTCGTCCAAAAGGTGTATCTTCATCCGGTTGTGTGAACTTGTTCCTTGCATCCGCCATCCTATAGAGTAGAAAAGGAGAGGAGTCAGAAACGGGAAGAGAGTAGTGATCTGGGGTTTTAGCTTAGTGGCCGTGCCCTACAGTCAGCGTGTGCTCTAATACCATCTTGTAGCGACCAGACATCAAACAGTCTAGTCTCTGTGCATCTGTGTCATCCCTGTATCGGTAATGCTGACACGCACAGTACTTGAGGATTTATAACAGAGTTTCAATCACACACTTATTACATTGAATGTCTCAAAAGAGAACTTATTACAATAAATATGGCTTATGGCCATCTAAAAACGATAACAGCGGAAGGCTTGGAAGATAACGTGAGTCCATCAACTCCAACGGCATAGCTGAGTGAAAGACAACAACCTATGGCACCTTACTCGTCGTTTGAAAAGTCTGCAACATGAAACGTGCAGCCCGGAACAGGTCAGCACATGGAATATGATGGCAATGTAACACATAGAGTAATGAACTGAATAAATGCTACCACTACATGCATATGTGGCTGGTGGAAAGCTTTATGGTTACAGTTTTGCATAAAGCTAATTTTTTTCCTACAACAAAGGAATAAATATTATTTAACTATCATGGTGGTTGATAAACATTGAGAAGGTTCCTCCAACTCAATCCCAATTAAACATCATCATTAAACCCAATCAAATTAAATTTAGAGTGATGAGATCAACATGATAATCCAAGAACCAGATACTCAAGATGTCCATAACCGGGGACACGGCTAACCATGATTAGTTTGTACACTCTACAGAGGTTTGCGCACTTTTTCCCACAAGACTCGAATACATCCATGGTCTGGGATTCGAAACACAGTCTTTCTGAAGCATTAACTCTCCACTCTGGATAGATAGTACCACCTACAACCCACTACATTGCTAGTCTACCTCTTCAAGAGCTTCACGCAACTTACTCAACTATGCCAGAGCCCATATTGGCTTGTGGCTGCACACGAAAGTTTCTAGCATGAATAATCTTATGATCCCTTTGAGTCTGGGTGGTGGACCGTAGGATGATCACACGGGTACTCCGGGATATCCTAGGACAACACTGGATTCTCCACGTGCCCTGACAACCACTGGGTACTCCAGGGTGCCTCAAGCAATCCACCCAGATGTGTATTTAAGTAGCCACCTTAAGTTAACCATTAAGTAACAATACTCACATCTGTCATGGATACACTCACCCAAACCACATCTACGAGCATAGCATAGCAATATAAGCATAACGTAGAAGTAACTCCCAAAGGTTTGCTAATAAACAAGCAATAGGTACTACCTCAATCTACTTCCCAAAACCCACATGTTAATTAGATCCTAACCATGCAATGTTTGAGGGTTGATCTAATGCAATAAAAACTGGGTAGTAAAGGGGTATGATCAAAGTGTTACTTGCCTTGCTGATGATTCGCAAAACCTAGAGACTCGTAGTAGCACGCTTCGCACTCCGGGTACTCTATCGCAAACAAACAAAGCATACAATAAGCACTCTACTAAAAGCACCGATAAAACTCACATAAGAGATCTAACCGGAAAGTTCAACTTAAGAACTCCAGTTTGCAAAAAGAATCAAATCAAACGAAGCAACGACACTCAAACTGCGAAAGAAACAAGATATGTTTACTAATCTGGACTAGTGTCAAATTTTACAGTACCAAAATCTTGTTCGAGTTGTTTAAACATAAAGAGGGCTTCGAGACGAAGATCTAGGCGCTTGAATCTCCTGATTCCGATAAACGAGCGAAAAGATAAACTAAAACGAAGATCAGGGCAGAAATCACGATCGAAAATAACCGCGGAAAAACCCTGGAAAAAGAAAAACTGACGAACAGGCTAACGAACGAATGTTCGCTGTCTGCGGCTAACGGGTGAACACCGTTCGTTAAAATGAACGTACGGACGAACGTCTGCTATTTAACTAAACCGAGAAAACCGAACCAATCTAATAAAAAACGAATCTAGGGTTTACGAAATAAAACCGATCGGTTTAAAAAAACCAACGGCTACCTCGGCAAACGTGTCGGCGCAAGCGGCAGGAACTCCGGTGGGGCGGCTCCGGCGGCGATGGCAGGGTCGGCGGCGGGCGACGTGAGGCGGCGGTGTCGGCAGCGGCGGCGGCAGCGGATCGGGGCTAGGGTTTGGGGTTCGGCGGGGTGGGCTGGCAGCTCGGGGCTGCGGCTCTTAAAGGGCCGGCCGGGGCAGTGTCCCACGCGGACACGGCCCGGTAAGGCGGTTCGTTTTTTTTTTGTTTTGTTTTTTTTTAATATTCCAACGCGCAGAAAAACAAATAAAAGAAATACTAAACGGACTCCAAAAATCCTAAAATAAATTTTCCCCGTCCTCTAAAAATACAGCGGAGAAAGTGAACATTTATTTGGGCCTCTAATGCAATTTTGAAAAAACACAATTTTTTTCCTAATTCAAATAAAATAGCAATAAAACTCCGAATAAAATACTTATTTGATTTTAATATTTAACCTTCAATATTTCTTTATTTTGGGGAAGTCATTTTATCCCCTCTCTTTTATTTTCATATTGGAAATATTCGAAGAGAAAAATAATTAAAACCAAATGATCCTCTTTTCAAAATTTGAGAAAACTCAAATATGAAAATAACGAAATCCCCAACTCTCTCCGTGGGTCCTTGAGTTGCGTAGAATTTCTAGGATCAACCAAAAATGCAATGAAATATGATATGCAATGATGATCTAATGTATAACATTCCAAATTGAAAATTTGGGATGTTACATGGTGCTACTCTCGTCTACCTCAGGAAGGCCTCAACCGTGTCATCCGCCATCGTCCACCGTCATACCACACCATCGACTTGCTCCAGCCGCCATTCGAGGAACCCTTATCTGTCAACTCCTCGTCGGCGGCCCCTTTTCCCCTGTAGCAGCTTGACCTAGTTCGTGCTCAAGCTGTCGTGGCCACAGTAGTAGGCGGCAAGGTTGCTACAACAAGGCCGACGTCTAAGAATCATCGGCGAACCTTGTGTGGCAGCTCCAAATCGTGCCCACGGGAGCTCTCCTTCCAAAGGGGTCTTCTTCCTCCACCTTCCCCCGAGTACACCTCCTCCTCCCATCTTCTTTCTCTAAGCCTCTCCCACCACCGCACCAACCGGTCCACCAAC